>NW_013667130.1:181565-187996 GCF_000517525.1 Limulus polyphemus
CAGCGACCTAGGCATCCAAAATATTGTTTTACTTTACATTTACAAGTTAACTTCTCCATCTTGGCTCTCATGTCTGTTCCAGCGACCTAGGCATCCAAAATATTGTTTTACTTTACATTTACAAGTTAACTTCTCCATCTTGGCTCTCGTGTCTGTTCCAGCGACCTAGGCATCCAAAATATTGTTTTACTTTACATTTATAAGTTAACTTCTACCATCTTGGCTCTCGTGTCTGTTCCAGCGACCTAGGCATCCAAAATATTGTTTACTTTACATTTACAAGTTAATTTCACCATCTTGGCTCTCGTGTCTGTTCCAGCGACCTAGGCATCCAAAATATTGCCAAATGTCGTCTTTTTTGTATAAAAACCTTTTGAAAATAACTCATCTTTTTAGATCCAAATCAAGATGCTGGGCTGGCTCGTGTTAAATACATAAATTGACATATGTGGAGAGCACTAACAGACGTAATGAAATAAAAACCTTTTCCAAACCTTTTGGAAATAACTCATCTTTTTAGATCCAAATCAAGATGCTGTGCTGGCTCGTGTTAAATACATAAATTGACATGTGTGGAGAGCACTAACAGACTTAATGAAATAAAATATTGTGCTTTTAATGTTTAATTTTTGAACAACATGATATACTTACGAAGAATACATCTTATCTATACAGGCAATTAAAAAACATCAGCGGATCACTTATGTATTCATTAAGGTGAAATTCTTCATTTTGGGGAATTGTAACCCCATCGACCAGATGAGCTTAATGTAAGACGAAAGTTTAATATTCAATGCGTAATTAACTAACGAATCTCGATATTTCCAAGTAGTTCTACATGATAAAATTAATTTGACAGTCTAATATTTAATTTTTAGTCGTGTAAGCCTTTCTTCATATTTATTCGTTGAGTGAGAGAATATTTTTTCTTTATATCTACATTTCGTATATCTATATCATATGATAAATTAGCCAATCCTTAAGAAACTGTTAGTTATAACTTCTCACCAACATATATATGAACTTCTAGAAACTTGTGTTAACAAACACTTTACTGATTGATGATGAAAGCTACACAAACCACGTATACTTTTGTCACCGTATGGGCTGAGCGAGGCCCAGTGGGTCGCGTTCCCGCAAAAAAAGTTTGCTCTGCAACCTGCCCGAAGGTGCGTTATAACAGTCATAAAAGTAGTCCATGAGTTAGTGGATGGTGTTACCCAGCTTTCTTCCCTCTAGTGAGTCTAGTCTATCTCTTGAAAATTAGGGACGACTAGCTTTTAGTGATCTTACGCCATTAGAGATCCGTGCTACATTATCTCAAAGTCTAGGGTTTCAGCTTGCATAAAGTCAGTTGCAATTACCTTAATTACAGGGGGTAAATTCCAAAACATGTATATTAATCTTAACACAAATATCCCTCTTCACCTGTTCCTTTTAAGGTTATTTTTTTCTTCCCCCTCATACTTAAAACAGACATTTTCCACCAAGTTTACAAGTAGCTGTGATTATATATTTACAACTTAAATGTACACGTTTTCCCCATAATTAAAAAAAAAAGTACTTTATTTTGAGATATTTATATTCTTGTCATACCAAAAAACTCGTATCTTCTCCACCTGCTCTCTGTCTTCCCTTACTTCTTCAGTTTGATTATGTATATTAGTCGGCCACGTGACTTTTGATACTCATTTTATTAAATGTAATTAGCCTCTATTTAGGATTACGTCTTTCGCGCCATCTATTGTCCAATATTTAAATAATTTAATGTAAAAAACACATCAACTCAAGATCACGGGTCATTCTATAACAACAACAAAAATTAACTTAATAATTTTTTCACCGTATTAATAATTGTTCGGTCGGATTACAGTACTAATCATTGTTGTTCGCAGTTAATGATATTTCTATAAAAATCTATAAACAGCACTGACGGGGAAGGAATATTTACAGAATAATGAGTACGTGGTGTTTCGTTTTTAAAGTGAAAATCTGATATATATATGTGTATGTATGTATAAACGTTACCCTTATCTTGCAGTGTTAGTAAATATGCACAGGAAACAAAAAAATGATAACTTCATTCAAGCGATCATTTCTTTTAACTGTGTGTGTGTATAACAAGTGAATGAAGAAGAAACGTAATAAATGTATACATTACATTTTACCCTCCTCCCCGTCCCATTAAACTTTTTCTAAACATGTGATGTTGACAGCGACGGTCAAAGAGTGGATAGTATTACTTCCTGCCACGCGTGTCATGGACTCAAATGCACGCGAGGTTGACTGACTTCCAGCCGCAGCGCATCTGGGGTTAGAGAAAAGTTCGCGTGCTTGTTAGCTAGCTAAACGTACTATTTTCGCCAAGCGCCGGAAGGAGTGGCATTACACCTGTCACATGAGAACTAGTAGTCGTTGGGACAATATAAAATTAATACAGATTACCGTGCCTCAAATCATCAGATGATAAACTTTTATTATTTTTGCTTTGAAAGACACAAAATTATGAGGGCATTTGAAGTTTCGTTTATTAAAATGGTAAATTTTTAACCCAGATACATTTTCACAGTATTTACAAATGTGATCCTCATCAGCCGGGTCGACCGTCATTACTACTTCAAATATGCCCTAAGGAAGTACTTTCACATACGTTCACACTATTACAAGTATGATCCTCATCAGCCAGGTCGACCGTCATTACTACTTCAAATATGTTCTAAGGAGGCGCTTTACCACAACTTCACACTATTACAAGTCTGATCCTCACCAGCCATATAGACTGTCGTTGCTACTCCAAATATGCCCTAAGGAAGCACTTTCACACACGTTCACACTATTACAAGTATGATCCTCATCAGCCACATCGACCGTCATTACTACTTCAAATATGTTCTAAGGAGGCGCTTTACCACAACTTCACACTATTCCAAGTGTGATCCTCACCAGCCATATAGACCGTCGTTGCTACTCCAAACAGGCCCTAAGGAAGCACGTTCACACTATTAGAAATGTGATTCTCATCAGCCATATAGACCGTCATTACTACTTCAAATATGTTCTAAGGGGGCGCTTTTACCACAACTTCACACTATCACAAGTGTGATCCTCGCCAGCCATATAGAACGTCGTTGCTACTCCAAATATGCCCTAAGGAAGCGCGTTCACACTATTAGAAATGTGATTCTCATCAGCCATATAGACCGTCGTTGCTACTTCAAATATGCCCTAAGGAACCACGTTCACACTATTAGAAATGTGATTCTCATCAGCCATATAGACCGTCGTTGCTACTTCAAATATGCCCTAAGGAATCACTTTCACACACGTTCACACTATTAGAAATGTGATTCTCATCAGCCATATAGACCGTCGTTGCTACTCCAAATATGCCCTAAGGAACCACGTTCACACTATTAGAAATGTGATTTTCATCAGCCATATAGACCGTCGTTGCTACTTCAAATATGCCCTAAGGAATCACTTTCACACACGTTCACACTATTACAAGTGTGATCCACATCAGGCAGGTCAACCGTCACTGCTACTTCATAAGAATATAACAGGTTTCTTACAATTTAGGCTAAAGTTAGTTCTAATTATGGACCGATATAAAACTGCACACTTTACACTTAATTCAAATATTTTGGCATTCATAGTGTTGAGAAAATAAACATTCATAAAGCCAAAACCTACACTCTACCAAATGGTATTCAAAAATATTTTTATTGCACATGGCCAGGAAGCGGTTAAAATAAAAAGGGCACCTTTTCATAGCTACTAACTTCACAGCGTAAACGATGCGACATTTTAAGGTTAGTTAATATAAGGCATTGTTTTGTTTTTTTAATTTCGCGCAAAGCTACACGAGGGCTATCTGCGCTAGCCGTCCCTAATTTAGTAGTGTAAGACTAGAGGGAAGGCAGCTAGTCATCACCACCCACCGCCAACTCTTGGGCTACTCTTTTACCAACGAATAGTGGGATTGACCGTCACATTATAACGCCCCCACGGCTGAAAGGGCGAGCATGTTTAGTGGGACGGGGATTCGAACCCGTGATCCGCAGATTGCGAGTCGAGACAACATTAACACCTGGCCATGCCGGGCCCAAGGCTTTATGAAGCAAAAAAAAAAAAAGCCAGCTCACACTAATGGGAGGACGCCATTTCTTCCAAAGTTCACTTTAATAATATCCGATCGTGACCTTATTTTATTAACGTTATATTTTAACTATAATCGTCTTTTTACCAATTATGAAACCATATTTGCGTTAACAAAATTTACAGGTACATTTTCAACGTATCTGAATTATGTATATTCTGGGTACCCAGATTATCAATTCAATAATTCCCGGTCTTCTTTGTTTCCACAATATTATTAGTGCCACCAACAGGTTTTTCCTACCTAATTACACTAAGTGATATTAAATTAAGCTATATATGATTACGGTGTAATTTACGAAAGCTAAATTGTACTTCTCTGGTAAGCCTGTGACACATAATATTAATTTTCACTGAAATGTAATTATTTTCGTATGAATCGACCTTCAGTACTGAAATGACAACTTTACGTAAGTTCAATAAACTGCATCTTTTTTTTTAGAACGACGAAAGAAAGAAATCAAAGCACTCCGTCGATTTTAAACTTATGTAAATATTGACCTTAAAAATCATTAAGACGCCTAAGATTATATAAGCACTGTGGCTCGAAGACTTAGACGTACTGCTTCGCAGCTTTTAGCGTCCTTTATGTTTTACAGTTAGTATTTTTACTGTACTGCTCTGTAGCTTTTAGCGTCCTTTATGTTTTACAGTTAGTATTTTTACTGTACTGCTCTGTAGCTTTTAGCATCCGTTATGTTTTACAGTTAGTATTTTACTGTATTGCTTTGTAGCTTTTAGCATCCGTTATGTTTTACAGTTAGTATTTTTGCTGTACTGCTCTGTAGCTTTTACCATCCGTTATGTTTTACAGTTAGTATTTTACTGTACTGTTTCGCAGCTTTTAGCGTCCTTTATGTTTACAGTTAGTATTTTTACTGTACTGCTCTGTAGCTTTTAGCATCCGTTATGTTTTACAGTTAGTATTTTACTGTATTGCTTTGTAGCTTTTAACAGTTTTTCTAGTTAGTTTTTCAACAGTCCTGCTTTACAGCTTTCAGTGTCCTTTATATCTTACAGTTAGTAAATTTACTGTACTGCTTCACGGCTTTTCGTGTCCTGTATATTTTTACAGTCAACATTTGTCCTGTAGCGCTTAGTAGCTTTTAACATCCTTTACATTTTAATTTTAATTTTAAAAAAATCAAATGGAGAGTAAAAGTGCCTTTGTTTCTATGCTGAGGAAAACACACACACATACATATGTATATTATGTCGTCAAGAAATTAATGTCGCGTTTTCGAACACTTTTATTACCCCCCCCCCAAAAAAAAACAACAAAAAACATACATCACGTATAATAGTTAAACGAACCGCCTAAACGTCACGTTAGTGTAGCCTATATAATGTGTAAAGTTTAGTATACGTTAATCCCTTATAGTGATGGCTCACCACGAGACACACGTTTGGCGTGTAATGCTGTTTGAATACAAGAGAAACAACGCCTCTGTAGCCACAAAGAATATCAAAGTAGGTTTATGGAAATGCTTTGAACGTTCGTAAATGTCAACGATGGTTCAGCAAACTTCGTTCAGGCGACTTTAGCCTTAAAAACTATGATGGCAGGGGCCGACATGTTGGAATTGATAATAATGCTCTGAAGACGCTTGCTGAGTCTAACCCAAGGAAAGACACTCGTGAAATGGCCCTGAAATTGCATGTCTCTCATGAAACAATACATAAATATTTAAGGAATATGGGAAAACTCCATAAAGAAGGTGTTTGGGTGCCTCACGAACTCTCCGTTGACCATCGTTTCCAACGTGTGAACGTTGCTTTGTCTCTACTGGCACGTAATGCGCGTGAACCATTTTTGGACAGAATTGTCACCGGTGATGAAAAATGGATTCTTTATGCAAATATTAAACGCCAAGAAGTAATTCATTTCGAACTCCTCAATCCACAGCGAACTGTCAATGCAGAGTTCTACAGTCAGCAACTGGAACGTTTAAATAAAGTCCTTCATCAGACACGCCCTTCACTCGTCAATCGGAAAGGTGTTCTTCTCCACGACAATGCACGTCCACATGTGGAACGTTTGACACAACACAAGATTATGGAGTTGGGTTGGGAAGTTCTCCCCCACCCACCATATTCTCCAGATATGGCACTAACAGATTACCATCTTTTTCGTTCGCTGCAACACCATCTTAATGGGAAAACGTATGTAAATGTGGAAGGTGTTAAAAAAGACATCGACGTGTTTTTGCTTCAAAGCCAAGTGATTTCTTTAATCAGAGCATTAACAACCTGATTGTAGATGGAAAAGCACC
>NW_013667130.1:188378-213063 GCF_000517525.1 Limulus polyphemus
AATATATATATATGCACACACATAAGGTATGGTTTTCACTTTTGCTTATAACTATAACCAATAATCCAGAATAGATACATTCCTTTGGTGAAAGAAAAAAAAAACTATAAATGACGTAAAAATCTAGATACTTGTTTTTATTTGTATCTTACATTAATGTATATACTATAATAACATAAGAGATGAATCTTGTTGTAAAAAATATTTTAGTGTTAAAACTCAGAATATAATATTAAAGGTTTGTATGTTATTTTTTTATTTGTATTCTATATCAGCAGATAAGTTAGAAGAACATGAAGTTTAAATGCTTAAGTCAAATTTAGATTATATGTTAAAAGCCTCCAGTTTTTTTATTACTTATACTCGACACCAAAGTACAAGATAGAAAGGTATTAAGAATGATATTTAACAAGCTTTGTGTTTACTTCAAAAAAAAAATCTGGTTCCCAGCTATGATGTCCTTGTTACAATCAAACAAGAAAAAGTAGGAACTGCCTTTACTTCTTATATTTTCCTTGTGGCAAGAAAATATTTGAAGTACATTTTTGTTTTGGAACTGTTCAGGCTAATATTTAACCACATTACCAAAAAATTGTTGTTTTTAAATGTAGGAAATAAAACATGCATACAGTTACCCATAATAAGATAATGTATGTACATCTGTTTTATTTTCTAAATTTTTTTCATGACATGTCTAATATCAATTTGCAGAGAGATCATGTTACAAGAAAGTGTTTAAAAAACACATGAGTACCTTTTGTTTTAACAAAACAACATGTATATGTCCTTTAACATTTGATGCTTCTTGAAGTACTATTTCAGTATCTTTAGGTTCTCAGAGAGATCATGTTACAAGAAAGTGTTTAAAAAACACATGAGTACCTTTTGTTTTAACAAAACAACATGTATATGTCCTTTAACATTTGATGCTTCTTGAAGTACTATTTCAGTATCTTTAGGTTCTCGTTTTAAAACTGCAAATTAAATAGTAGTGGAAATATGCATTTTTTTCCTTTATCTTAAAGTGAAACTACATAATGAAGTAGATAGTTATCAGTATTTGTTTCTTCTATGCTACAATAAATTCAAATCCTGATCTCAGGTTTCGTTTATTACTCTACAGCTTAGCATCAGTTTTAATCCTTATGATCTTACACAGTAAACAAACAAATAACATTTGTTTAGCTACTTGTATTGATTATCAGTACTGTATTTATTATATGTACTTCTCACACCACTCTACAAGAACTTAACCTTTCATCACATTAAGATTGTAGTAATTATATGTACTTCTCACACCACTCTACAAGAACTTAACCTTTCATCACATTAAGATTGTAATGATTATATGTACTTCTCACACCACTCTACAAGAACTTAACCTTTCAACACATTCAGATTGTGGTGATTATATGTACTTCTCACACCACTCTACAAGAACTTAACCTTTCAACACATTCAGATTGTGGTGATTATATGTACTTCTCACACCACTCTACAAGAACTTAACCATTCATTACATTAAGATTGTAGTGATTATATGTATTTCTCACACCACTCTACAAGAACTTAACCTTTCATCACATTAAGACTGCAGTGATTATATGTACTTCTCACACCACTCTACAAGAATTTAACCTTTCATTACATTAAGATTGTAGTGATTATATGTACTTCTCACACCACCCTACAAGAACTTAACCTTTCATCACATTAAGATTGTAGTGATTATATGTACTTCTCACACCACTCTACAAGAACTTAACCTTTCATGACATTAAGATTGTAGTGATTATATGTACTTCTCACACCACTATCTAGGAAGAATATAATAAAACAATCGCTATTTTTAAGTTAGAACAATCTTTTCTTTAAAACAGCAGGTTTTAGCAATATGATGTAACTTTGTTAACAAGGTTTTATAACCAACTCTAAATAATAACATTGGTATTTTGTTACAATCTTACAAAATGATCTTACTGCAAAGTCTGTACACATTTATATGGTCTTGTTTGTTACTATGACATGCTTGTAAAATAGTTTAGTTTAAGCTTAGTTACCACAAAATGAGTTCAGTATGACAAGATGAAAAAGCTTGTATCATCAGATAACCATAATGGTCTTGCAGTGTACTGAAAATAAAAAAAATTAATGAAATAAGTATTTCAAACACACAACACACAATGTGAAAAAAAAATCTCACACTGCTGATGTAAACTGCTCAATTTTTAACTTTTCTTTATATTTGAATAGATCCACTCATCTGTTCATTCACTTATACACCTTTTTGTCTCTTAATTTTCTGTTTGATTCAATTCTTTGTTGCTAAAGGTTAACATTTTTATTTATTCAATGTACATAAGACTAAGAAAAATTAATTATAGGTTTGCTATGACAAAAGAATTCAGTTAATGAGGGAGGGTGGTAATGCAAAACATAGAATATCATAGACTGAGTTTTGTTGTTTGCACCTCTAGTGTAATACTCTTAAATTATAATTTGTCCCTTCTCTCCTCCCCTATCTCTGTATATATATATTCATATTTATCTCTGCACCTGTATATTCATTCATTTATGTAACTTTCCTTCATTAAATAAATACTTGAGGTCATTCTGAGTTACTGAAGATTTCTACTGATGCTTTGTTATTTATATTTTTATTCATTCAAAACAAATAAAGCTGTATGAAATTAATAGTGGATTTCCCACCAGAAAGTGTTAACAGTAAACATGAAAAGTCACAAGACTGACATTCTGTAGTAAAAATGTGTTTGATATAACTACCTTAAACTTAAACAAAAACCATACAGAAAGGCAACACTTGCAAAACCAATGTATGTAAGAAAAGCTACTCCAACTAATATGAGAGAATGAAAATATAACGTGCATTTTAATAATTTTATTATGGTGAAAACCAAACCAAAACGTGTCTAGCACTAATAAAACCAAACAACTTCTTGGTGTCAGTTACAAGTATATTAGTATTTTCCATCACAGCTAAGAACACTATAATAGTTACTATTGCATACTATTAGCACATTTACTTACTATGTATGTAACAAATAGGTGACAGTACAAAAGAAATTAATAGTACGACAAGTTAAAAAGTCATTCCAAATCTACATTAGACCTAAATCATTTCTGTCACTTTCACATCATGCTCATGTTTTTGATTTGTTTAAATGTACCTATTTGGTCAAAGAGGTACAAAAAAAGCTTGAAAGTTTCTAGTTTTAATACAAACATTTTAAATGAAAGTCAAGCATGCCTTCTATTTAAAAACATGCACTGAAAATCAGGCATCAAGAAAGTTTCTCATTTGAAGTGACAAAGAGCCACAGGTTAATATTTAGTCAGTCATTGGTGGACTTTTAAATTTCATTAACAGGTGACAGGAGATTGACTGCCATCATTTAAAGGGAATAATGTTTATTGAACTAAAGAAATAAACTACTTTAGAATGAGCCTATTAAGATACTTTTAAACTTAATTAGTTTGAAAAACTAACAAATAAATATTTTGTCAATAAACAAGAAATTGAGTTTCAGATTTAAAAAATTATGTGTATTAGTAACTGTCATCTTGCATTGTAAAGATAAAAACAATAAACAATTAATTTTATACAACCCAATATATATATATATAGTGTTTAACTTTCACTTATTTTATTTTATGACATTGAGTTAAAAAGGCATAAATACACATACATACATTCAATACCTGCAAGCTTTAAGTCTGAAAACGTTCTATAAATTTATCAATTAAAAGCTGACCTGTAAGGAATGTGCTGCTAAATAACAGGTGCAAAACTTTCAAATAAACATGTGACTTGGCAACAATGTGAACTAAACATTTTACTTCTTTGCTGGCTGAATTTTTTTTCTTTGTCATTTATTCACTAAATTTCATTTATTTTTGATGAATTCACTTGAAAGCATTCTGTTTGAGCTAGTAGATTGTAGTGTTGTGTAGTAAAATAACACAACTCTGAATAATTTACTTACAAACAAACTCAGTAATTGGGTCATTTTCTCCTTCATTGCGCATTCCACCTGTAATTTCTTCATTTTCCACCAGGGGAAGAAACAGTTGTATAAATTCTGGTGTGTAGGGAGCAGCAATAATGTCTAATACCTATTAAACAATCAGTAATAATCAATATATTTTATTACTACGTCAAAATAAAAGTCAAACTTATTTTAAGGTGAACAGTTTATAAGACCCAATTATTAATTTTCTAGAATTTTATCTTCCAAAAAGTTAAATATCTCATTAGTTATAAAAATGCAATATTTTTTCTAACAACCTAGATAAATCTTAATATATATGCAACTGTTTAGTTTTTAAAATGTTACACAAACAACTTTTTTAAACTACAAAACACTTACTAAAATTCATAATGCTAAGAAAATTCTGAAAAAGAATTCAACTAAAAATATTTTTACCTCTGTAACAAAGTACCGAATTAGTGAAACATCAGTATCTTGTCGGTGCCAACAGGTCTTGATGTAATTTATCACAGGGAAAACACAGCCTCTACTCAGTAAGTGGACCATACGGTCTAAAAGCATCTTTTTCATTTCTAGCTACATATGAAATATTAAAAAATACTATCATTCTCCCTACAGTAATTTAAAAAAAAGAAAACCAGCAGTTTCTTCAAAACTACATTATTGAGTGCAAGAATGTTTAGTTGAAATATAATTAACAATAAACAGCTATGTATTATATTGAACATAATAAGAGATACGAACAAGAAGGGGGCCTTATGGCTCTTTTGGGGGAAGAGAAACTTGAAAGCAGATGTACTTAAGAAACACAACAAACAAATTAATACTTTTTTGTTACTCAGTTCATTTTAACACAAAACAACTATTTATAGATACAATTTTAATAGGACAGCTGTAGCTTAAGTCATAATCCAGTGCAAAGCCGTATGTAAAGTTTATGCATACACAACTGTTATGTAGGTCTGGAGTTCACCTTGCTCTAGTACCCAAGCTTATATAAACACATCACATTATGCAGAGTTGGCATCTTAGCATCATCTTCCTCCTTGATCTGCACATAGACTAGATGCATACCTTCTTATCTGTTGTACACAACTGAATAAAACAAATTAAATAAAGTAAAATCATCTGTGCATAATAATACCTCTTAAACAAAAAACTGAACTCGTCAGTAGCATTAAAGTCACAGATCTACATCAGATAGTTGCAGATTAAAGGTTTTTTCCCTGTTTCATTCTTAACTAGCTTACTGTCATCTCATTGGTTCTTAATTAGTGTATTTCTTTTTAGCTTTTCTACTGTCTCCTACTGGAATTTTTTTTCCTCATATTTTTTTAGAAAATTAAAAACAAAATCTACCATTTTTCTATGGAGTATGGATGCATCTACTTGGAAGGGTCTCAAAACATCTTAAGAGAATGGAATAGCAAACATTAAAAACATCAATTTAACTTTCTCACTCCCAGTTAGTTTATCAAAAATAGAAATTATTGTCTTTTCATAATAATTTTTTCATGTCAGGTATCAACCTGTCACTGCACTTATTCCGACTGACTGGAGTCAGCCCTGTAACAGGTGGATCAAAACTGCTCAAAATACTCCAAATCAGGCCTCAAAAGAATCTTACATAAGGTGAAAATCTCTTTAATTTGAAAAATGTTATAAAAAGAACCAAAACCTCTTAGTAGATGTTTAATTCATTGTTAAACCCCCAGCAGAGTTTTAGATTTCTATCAGAAATTATACACAAGTTCTATTCTTTCTACATCTGTAATACTAAAGGATTGTACATGTTTTACTAAAAACAAATCAAGCTTGTCCATTGGAAAAAGTCCAATTTGTCAAGACAGAAATATAAACATTGTATAAATCTTTAATAAAAGTGCTTTAAACTGAGAAAAGCTGAAATTTGTGTATTATTCTGCAAGAAAAATATTCTACATTTATAAATAAGCCAATAACTTAAATCTCAAATCACAGGGTACTTTACTCTTCAGAGAATATACTTAATCAAATATACACAAACAAAATACATTATAACATGCTTTATTCCTCACAAAAGTACATCAGTTTTTTATTGGATAAAAAAAACAGCATGAAAATTACAGGATCTTTGCTTTTAATCAAGTATATGTTTGTATGAACAATTTCCCTTTCATGCATAGTAAAACAAATAGACTGTTGCCATTATTTTCAGATGGGCACTCTCTCGATCTGACAAAAGTACAACTAATTTAAAAGTTTTCAGAGAAAATTAAATAATGGTTTTTGTCAACAATTTTTGCCATGTTTTGGTTGATTAATAAAACAAAAAGCATAAAAAAATAATTCACTACACTTATTTGGTTACAGATGTCTATTAACATATATCATTATTTGTTGTTTAAGTGTATTTTTGGACATTTGACTATCGTCTGGTCTTTATATATATAGCACAATTTACTGCAGGAACACTAATGCTGCAGAACAGAATTAATGCTGCTGCTGACAGAGCTTGGTATCTGGATGCAGCATCCTTCCAAACTCTCACTGTCATGAGTTCTGGGTTTTCTGGATATGGTTCTGCTATGTATCGACTGAATTCTGAGGACAGAGCATCAGTTGTTACATTTTCTGCAAGGGAAAAACGTTTCCTTGTAGTTGCCAAACTCGTGACTCTTAGCCGACTTCAGGAAAGGATCCAGCACACTTGCTTGCATCCATAGCATCTTTACAGAGTAGACATATTCCTTTCAATTGTTCTTTTCCATTTTTCTCTCAGGAGTATGCAGAATTCATTAATGGATTGTCTCACATGAGCAGCATATTTACTTGACAGCATTCCTAACAAAACACTACATGTTTCTGAATCATCTAACAGGAACAAAAGCTGGGAATTTCATTCCATTTTCAATTTCAAGTTTGGCACAATCTTCATTGTACAGTTGTTTTAACTTGTAGGCATATTTAAGCAAGGCACCAACTTTGATGACCACTTTTCTAACATCTGACATTGCAGAGACGCTAAGGGCAGTGTCAACAGAAACATGAATTAAATATGCCATACCTTTGACACGCAGGAGTTTAATGATACTTTCATCAACACGTACATCATTATTCATCATTTGCACATACTTTGCAGAATCAGATACAATGGCATTAACATCTGATCACTTATTCTCATATTGGTGTGATGATTTTGCCAGCATGAAAGCAGTGCTGATACTGTTTGAGACAGCAACATTGGGAACGTCTACTAATGCAATTTCATGATCCACTTTTACGCTGTTTTAATATGACACTAGTATATTGACTGAGAACTTTTCAAGTACATCTGAGAACTCATCAACAATCAGACTTACTTTTTACATTTTACTTACTCTATGATTTCTCTTATAAGTTTCTGAAAAACTTCTGGCAAATACTTTTCTTCTAAAGTAGCATATTTTGGCATTTAGTTGCTGGACAACATTTCTTCATAAACTCTGCTAAAGGTCCATTAGCCACATGTAAACTGAAATCAGCTTTGTAAAGTGCTCCAAAAACTGAGTGAATTTACACTCTGACCTTCTGCTTCTACCTACCTGCCTGACCTCCTTTTCCATTAAAGTTGGCTGCAATATTGTAGTACTCCTGTGGTATGGTTTCCTTTGTCAGTCAAATAATATTTATATTACACAATATTTGCATACAACAGTTGCTTCTTTAGGACCAGCACCACCATCTCAACAAAAATCCTTGAAATCGGAATATTCATTTAACTAGTCAACAGGTACTTTTGCATTTTCTGTCCATTATTGAAGACTTGTGCTTATTATTAATAAAATTATTATTCAGAAATCAATTAAAATATACCTTGCTTATTGCACTATTACACTGAACTAAACAACGTCTACATTCTCTTTCCTTTTCTCTCAGTACCTCAAATGCATCTGTGCTTTTTTTATCAATCTCCTGCTGTTGTTTCCTTTCTCCCATTTCTCTGTTCCAATCAATTTTCATTATTTTGTAGCAGAGTTGCAGATATTAACTGCATTTCAGAATATACGGAAAACTGAAACTTAACTTTTTAACGCCATGCTGTTTTACAGAGAGAAAAGATTGACCATGAAATCTATACAAGGAACACAAAACAGAGAGACTGGGAAAAGAAACAAAAAATGTAAAGCTGTAATACTTTAATAATTATAAAATAAAAATATATAAGAATTTGTATTTTTCTAACAGGCAAGTAAATTTACCTTACTCAATTCCAACTCTTTATTGTTGTGTTGGAATAACAGAAAACTGCATATGTGTTTATTCATATACAGTCTTCTGCCTATTCAGGGAGTTTTCAGGTTTAACCTGAATTCAGAAAAAAGTATTCAAGGTGGAAAAATCTGATAAAACATAACAATCAGAACACTTAATAGTAAATAAAATAATTAGTACTGTAATGATGAACTATTAACTGTAAGTGACATGTGACTTGTAACAAAAACAAGGAATTAATTAACTGGTTTTAGAACATAAGCTCCACCAAAAGTAAATATCTAAGGCTAATATTTTATAAGAAATGCAGAAACATCTGTATAAAACATTCTAGCAATAACAGTAAAACCTTAGGTTTTTAAAATAAAACTTATTCAAGCAATGAAAAAAGGCTATGAAACAAATAGTTAAAATAAATTCTAAATGACCATGCTTTTCTGAACAAAGCACTAACAAATACTTCGTCATTTATAGCCCATTAAGCACAATTCAACTTTTCCCAACTTCAGTTCAATAACATGTGATAAAGCCTTGCATCTTTCTCCCAAATACTATGCTTTGGCCAGAGCTGAAAACTCCTCCAGCACATACCCAAGTCCAAATAATATTTATTGCACATAGTGTTTCAACTTGCCAAGAAAATAACAAGTCAACTTTTACTTCATATCTGCTGAAAACACATCATGACAGGTTCCTATGTTAACCAGGCATAGATTCATACTCATATTTTTACTGAGACCACTCTCATATTGTTGCATGCATTAACATTGTTGTATATCTTGTGACTTTCCTACATAACTGCATTTCATTATTTTCAAGTGTCTCTCCAGTTTACTGCTGCAATTTTACATGACAAATAACTTTTCACAGAGCCGGAAACCTTGTTAAAACTTTATTTCAATGTGGTGTTCAGCATGTAAGTTTACTTGCACAATAGCATATAACAACATTTAAATGATATTTAAGATATCATGAGTCTAACTGCCATGCATGAAATAGTCAAATATTTGCCATTAAAGGAAGCCCATCAGGTTATACCTGATTATGTAACCTGTTATTGATATATAAATGAACTACGCCATTGCTCCCACATTATATGTTTTTATTGACAACAAACCATACCACTGTGTTTAGCTTAGTTTTGTGTAAAATGATCTCTCAGATTTGTGGCTCGTAAAATAGGAAATATGTCGACTTGGTAACACTGATCATGCAGAAGATACAACTATTATGTGTTCTGATTTTTATCTTTTATCAGATTTTTCCACCTTGAATACTTTTTTCTGAATTCAGGTTAAACCTGAAAACTCCCTGAATAGGCAGAAGACTGTATATGAATAAACACATATGCTGTTTTCATTTAGAACTCTATCATATTGTTGCCATTTGAATTGGAATATCTCTTCTTTCTTTTTATTAACACATTTTACACAATAACTGATAAAGAATTTAGGCTAGAAAGTATTTTTGAAGTGTTTATGTTGAAGATGAAATTGGGAAAATTCTGAAACTTTTATGTTCTTTATCCTACCAACAATTTTATGATTTGATTTTTGCCAATGAGTCTTGAACTTATGCAAGTAATACCATTTCAACAATAGACATGTGACACCTGTATCTTCTGCATGATCACTGTTACCAAGTCGACATATTTCCTATTTTACGAGCCACAAATCTGAGAGATCATTTTTCATGAAACTAAGCTAAACACAGTGGTATGGTTTGTTGTCAATAAAAAACATATAATGTGGGAGCAATGCAAGTAGACTTTCAAATACTCCTCCAAGACTTTCTGATGAAAACAACTAATTTAATAGGTTTTTCAGTACTGAAAAATTTGTAAACAACATTCCATGAGTTCCCAGAATTTCCATGTTCAAAAAAACCTTGATATTAAGATTTTATAACAATATAATAAACTGAAGAAACTAATCAATCTGTACATCGAAAATGTTAAAGATAGGAATATTAATTTGGTAAGTCTAAAATATAAGAAAAACTTGAATTTACACAAAACAATTATATATTAAAGTATGCATGTGATACTTTTCAGCCACCACCACTTTCACAATTTGGCCAGAATAATATCTTAATGCTGTGAAGATATACAATAATCACTTTTAAACATTAAGTGTTGGAGTAAGGTAAATTTTTCAATAGCTTGACATGACAATCATCTACACACCTTCCATGCAGCTTCAAAATGGAATTATGGCTTAAACTACAAATCACCTGAAAGTTTAACTCCAAAGGCTAAATTTCTACAAGGAGGCTACTGAGTAACAAAAAAAGGATTAATTTTTGGTTTAGCACTGTTCATTAACTGCATTTACTTCGAATCCCAAAGTAATGTCACTTTGTGCTTTTTCTAGCTCTTCATAATTTCAGTTTTCTAAGTTTCTAAAACTCAATACTGTATAAGACTGACATAATGTTTCGCATACCTGTACTAACACATCCAGTTCTTCTTGAGGAGATTCAAACAAACGAATTAATAAATCTAACACTTTCTGGTGGAGAGTTGTATGACAGGTGGACACCTAAATGAATCACAGGAGATCAAATCAACTATCTCTGCTGGAAGAATAACTTTTTCTAAACTAAGTGGCATATTTTTGCTGATTATCTTGAAATTACATATACATCTTACCTCATCCAACAGCTGCAAGTGAAGTGGAGTATGCTCGGTGGACAACTTAAAATAGCTTTTCTCAGACACAGTGTAGTCCACCCATCTCACTACACCTAACGCAACCACCGGAAACCTGAAGATTTGTAAACAGAACAATTGAATTATTTCATTAATATATATACATAAAATCATAAGAATATACATTTTTGTTTCACTGAAATGACTGTTACTCCAATAACATATAATATGATGAATCTGAAAAATTAAAAATATTTAAGAATAATACGAATTTCTACTTTTACATTTTACGAGGCCTTACAGAAAGATGTTTATTACCTAATACTAAATATGTTAAGATGTATTTAACAGACTTATTACACAAATTTAAATTTATATGGTAAATACTAGGCTTTTTACCAGACTCTTCAGGATTTGACAAATGATCCATTTGTAATTAGAAAATACAGCATGAAAACTTACCAAAGATACACAAAAACATAAACTGTAACAACTCATCTATTACAAGTTCCATAACTTAAGGGTATATATATAGCTTAGAAAAATTCACTTTTTGACCAGAACTAAAACAGGTTTATTTATTCAAAAAAACAAATTCCTGTCATATTTTGTGTCGTTACTTATTTAAATGGAACCAAACAATCTTCTAAGTTCACAGTTTATTTGAACTCTGATGATTAAATAAAACCTGAAAGCTAAGAGTAGAAACATAATTCTCAAGACCTAAAAAGTATCTGAATGTCAGAAGAAAATAAGCTGCACAATAGCATGCCCACTCTCTTCAATAAATCTTTCTTGATATTTTTCAGTCTATCAATCATTCTCTCTTATAAAATCTAAATATTTATTTATGTGATTCTTCATAATGTCAATGTTATTCAATGTGTGAAAAATAATGTATACTCTGGAAAAAAAGACACCTACAGATTAAATTTATAATACAATGTACACAGTTGTATACAGTAAAAACAAAAATAACTACATTACAGTAAAACGTATCCATAATATCTTGTAAAGCCTACAACATGATGTAATTCACAACAAAAAAAAGTATGACAAAAGAATATTCGACTCTAGACAGCTTAAGGGTTTATATTTTTAATGGTTAAACATAACTAAAATAAAATCTAAATAAGTTAATATTTACGACTTTTAGTGTGAATGTCCTAAACTATCCTAACCTGATACACTGATATAGTGTGTTAAGTTCAGCTATAAGTTCAGACGATCCTTTCTTTTCATTGCAGATCATATGGACCTTTTCAACAGCTTGAGTTGTAGCTTTGAGCTCGTCTTTGTTGAGGGTTTTCCTTGTTCCCTTCAAAGAGACAAAAAATTCTTCTTATAAAACAACAATTTCTACAAATAATTACATAACAAATGTTAATAGAAAAGTTTCAACTAAGCAAAAGAGCACACTAAAGTCAATGTAATGTAAAATTTTACTGTTATCAGAGAGGCTATGTTTAGTTTTAACTGCACTATGTTTCCTTCACGAGTACCCACATAACATGTAAATTTAATTTCAATTGATCACCTCTAGATTTCTTGAAAGAAAAAAATCATTAAGTAATTTCTTCAAAGATACGTTAAGACAGTAATCCATCTGACTCATAAGAACAATGTAACTAGCAAAATACAACATTTATGTGGTTCTTAATATTCAACTAAGAAATTTGACCAAAAAAATCAAAACAAGAAATTTGAAATGCTAGAACTGCATAAAATGAAAGCTGAAGTATTGTGGACACATCTCAAGATATAAAAATCTACAGAAAGACATCTTTTGTGGTAAGGTGGATGAAAAGATACAGAGGCAGGCAGAATATGGATGGATGACTCAAAGAATGCACACAGATGGGGCTTGGAAAATGCTGGAGTGCAGCATGGGAAAGAAAGAGCAGAGAAGAATGATTGCTTACCTTTGTGAAGGAAATGAACTAAATAACTTGACTTATACTGCCCAATCCTTGTTAGCTTTGGCCAGTTAGTTTGAGTTTATTTATTGTTTACTTGAAACCCAAGCAAATTTTTCTACCAGCTACTACCGTTTTTTTGTAACAAGCTCCTGCTAATATAGACCCAATATTATGTGAATTAATATACAAAAGGGATTTTAGTAGTTTATTTCCTTGCTGGTCTTTGTAGAACCAGTAAGTAAGTAAGAGGGAAAAACCACGGCATTTTTGTAACAGAAAACGTATTTCAAATTCAGGAATAAAAACTCCTATTAAAAACTTATTAACCCTATTTATGTTTTTAAAGGTGCTTATAAAAAACAAACGTGCATTTTAGACACACATACACACAAACATGTTTTAATATTTCAATACTTATCTAAAACTTGAAACAGGAAAACTATGTGAAGTTTGAAGGGAAATGCCCTTTCTTCAACAAGGTACAAAATTCCAAACTCAAGTTTGATTAAAATTACACTTTTCAAGGTTTAAAACAAAGAGGTTATATAGTGTACTACATATGTGCCCAGGGCAGTGAATATTAATAAGCTAAAGTAAAAAAAAAACATTGTGAAAAGCACATTAACAATTTGTATATGTTTATTTAGCATCTTTATTTTACCTAAAATATATAATAATTAGCTTCTCTGTGTAATCTTACAGAAATATGCTAATTATATAAAGCATATAACTATATTTCAAATAACTCAAATTTCTGAAATCAAGCAAATAATAAATCAAAAGCAAGTCAAACAAAAACACAGTTGCAATAAAAAAAAATATTGATGACAAAAATGTATACTCTTACAAATGTTTATCTTCTTTTAATTTGCTAGAGTTAACTTTAAAATATCCAACAAGCCAAAAACACCTATATCTTGTTTTTAATCAAATTCCTTTTATGCATTTATATCACGGCTACTGGATTAAGTATGGCATTAAATATTAAGAAATAACTGTATTGTATTGTCTACAGTCAAAATCTGTTTCATTCCTCTTTTCTAAATATATACAATTGTCTGTTTTCCAAATTCTGCAAATAGTACAGATTAATTATCTGGGAAATAAAGACCCTTATGTCCAACCATCACAAATTATACACAAATAATTACTGTTTGTTAGGTTTTAACTTTTGTAGCATATTGCTGATTCTGAAACATGACAAATACTGATTGACAGAATAAACAATTATTGGCTTAAAGCAAGATGAAAAATAAAATTTATAATCACCTTTTTATATGTTTCATATACACTGGCAGCATAAGCAAGTAAATAAATATACTTAGGTTTGTGGTCTGGATTAAGTTTAGTTCCAGGCTTGAACAGGGAATCCATTAACAGATCTAAAAAATAGTGAATTGTTAGTTCCAACAAAATTTTAATAGAGTACCAGTATTAATACTATCTGACTTTCAAATATAAAAAATACAGGGTTAATGATAAAAAAATACACGAGTATAATCTAAATACAAGATATTTCAATACATAAAACCACTGTAATATATTTTCTACAATCATGTTACTTTTATTAATTCTATATTAAAAAACAAAACACTTCTTTGTACTGCCACAGTACGTTGTTTTCTAATAAATCATTACATTCACTGGATATTCATATAAAGAAAGAAGCATTTGTTAAAAATCATGTGCATACTTATTCCAGAATTCTTAGAATGCATGCCTTTTCCAGAACTCATGTTCCAGGTCAAGATTTCAAAAGTAAAAAATCAGAAATAGGTACTTGGAGACTTTTATATGAAATATTACAATATTAGTTTTTATTCTATGTAAGTAACAATGTTAAAAACCTCCTTTTCTGTGCTAATTATATGCACAAAAAGTGAAACAGATTTTACCTGTTCTCACACTGAGGGATGATGAGAATAGCAATTAGAAAAAGGAATTTTTACTGTAAACATGAAATGAAAACTATAGGAACTAAGTTCAAATATAGCCCATTGAGAGAATATGCCTAAACAGTAAAATAAGTTTCTGGTTACTAACAATACATGTGTGTGGTAAGAAACATACTTTAAAAATCAGGAAAAATGGTAAATGACAAATATAGTTAACTATAAAATGTCTAAGAAAGACTTGATATTTAACTTTACTAATTAACATTTTCCTGGAATTTTGTTGAAACTTGAAAAAAAAGGCTAGAATTATATCCACAGTGACATTTACTTAAAGAAAGTAAAATATCAGTATATTTTAGTCAACAACATGAGTTAAGGTAATTTGGAAGACCTGTTGTTCTTTTAATAATTTTGAAGTTAGTGTTGATAATGCGAGTATAAAATCAAATGCTGCTGACAAAATGTATTCAGTATCAAAACTCTAATGTTATCTAGCTTGTCAAGTTATAGCATTGTATATCATAGTCAGTAACCAAATCTAATACTAAAACAAAATGCTTACTTTGACAAAACAAGTTAATGGATTAAAAAAATAGATAGCAAATTTACAAAAAAAATAATTATAAATATAAAACTGTCAAATTAATTTATAATTACTTTATATTATTGGTAGCTTGCTTTTATCAGAAGTTAATATTAATAACCACACTCCACCAACCTAAAAACTGAGGCACTCGAAGCAATTCTACTGGTGGTGGTTCTGCAACTTGATATATTTTGTAGAGCTAGAAAAAAATTTACAAGCCATACAAATTATTTGACAGTACTATAATGAACCATTATGTTCATTATATTTATATGCTTTAGTCAAAATATGTCATAAAAGTGATGTATTAATAACAATGAAATAATTTCATGAATTTAACATCTAAAGCATTTATATTTTAAAGTTTAAATCTATTTCTTAATAAAAACTTACGTGAAATTAATTCACTGAAATTTGTATAGCCAAAAAGAAGCAAAAGTTTTTCGTGTTTTTTAAAATTACTCTAGGGTACCCATATATTTATCTACTTCACTGTAATTTTGTCATTGGTCCATGCATATAAAACCCTAATTTTTTTAGATAAAATAAAAAATGAGAAGAAGAAGAAGAATTACTGTAGTTTTTCTACTTATACATAGTGTGCTTATTATACATAAAATATGTATGCTTATTCTTCTTCTCCAGGATTAAAAATGTTTTACTTCATTCTAAACATCATTCACCTTTAGTAAAGATCTGTAAAATTTCATTCACCAGTGTTTTGTCTACTTCTGATTTTAGAATCCTTTTAAGTTTTCAGTACCTCAAATCTTTGAATAGCAATAAAAGAAAAAGAAATTGGTGTAAATATTCCTTTTCTTAAATATATGAATGTGAAGAGCAAAGTTCAGTGTGCAAACTTTGCTAAGTTTAATAGTCAAAAACATAACATTTATTTGAAAATGGTTTTCAAAATAATGTGTATTTTGCCATTATTTGCCAATAGGGGTAGCAACTCCAAAATGTAAACATATTAAGTGCAGTAGTGAAAGCTGAACTGAGTACTTGCACCATGAACATGGCCAGCAGATTCTTACTTTATCTCTCACAGGTTTTATCATAAATATAAATTCTATCACAAACAACTTACTTTTTCTGGTTGTAAATCAATATTTATTTTTGAAAGCATGCCATGTCAGCAGTAAATTTGAAAGAACATCAGTTAACTCTCTTAACATGGGCTCAGTCAATTTCACCGACCACGTGACCTCTTTGTACTCATTCAAAGTCTTTATAAATTTGATACTATTAACTTTTGATACAATGTGTATATTTTCATGAAACTTGGCAGTCTTTCAGTAAACATTGTAAGTCTTTCACATACAAAAAATCACATTTCTTAGTGAAGTATTTTTAATAAACTAAAAAAAAGATTTGTTCTTGAATGTATCAAGTATTTGTTTTGAACAGTCTGTGTGCAAAGTGATTTTCATGTTAAGATTAAAAATACTTTTCTTCATCTCCAAAACCTAAAATTTCATTTCTGTAATCTCCAAAACCTCTTAAATACATTTCAAATGTTTGTTTTCAGTAAACTTTATATTTTATTTGTTATTTTCTCTACTCTAACTCTATATGTAGGTGGTCAATTTGACCGACCTCGTAACCATAAAAAAAATTTAAATAAATCTAAATTACCCTTTTTTCTTTCTTGAATGAATTAAAATTAAACATGAAACTATATTCGTTTATCCTAAGGAAATTTGAACTCATAACAGTATACACCTATTTATAATTATATTTTATTATTTTTTGCCCTGTTGATCGTCCTTTGAACTGTGTCTAACTGCTATTCGCACTATTATAAGTTGCAAATCACTTGGGGAACATGCAGCACACATTATGCTATCAAATTACCTTACCCACAAGCTACTCTGAGCAGCTCACATACATGCCTCATGAAATATTTTTATCATATTATTATTATTATTTATTTTACCTAATCTAATCTAACCTTACCTAATCTACAGTGATCCTATTTTTACATTTTAGTTACTTTTATAATAATAAATAAAGAATAAACAAGAAAAAAGTATTTACTTGAGTATTCTTTTTTTTTGCTGTCAACTATCGATGACACTAAGCCCTACTTTTTTTATACTAATAGTAGTAGTGCATTAAATAATTTGTAATAAATTAAATAATGCACCAAAGAACATAGAATAATAACATGCAAAAAGCAGACAACTTCCTCTAACAATCATAATTTTTCTGGCTTTCTAACTATGTGACAAGAGCTGTTACAAAGTCATCCAATCTAGTTGTTAACTTTCCCATAGGAACAAAGCTTGTACTACTAGTGAAATTGACAATTATCTGTTCGGAAAACAATCTTATACAATATGTCATTTGATGGATGAAAACCTTGGCTTTCTATTGGTTACAGGTAATATATAATTAAATGTAAGAGATAACTATTAACAAATCCCAAGAGAGAGGATGTGACAGGTGGGTGTGTCAGGAGGGGGTCTGATTTTCTATTTGATAGCTCTGTAACCAAACAAAATTGAAGGCTATAAAAATTGTGGTTTGTCTGAGCAATGATGATTTTATAATGAGTAATTTACATTTCATGTTGTAGTTACTGAAGGGGTGGTGGATGAAATAGAGAAGATACCTGGAGAAAATGTGTCATGTGTGTCACATTAGGGGAATTCAGGATTTTTTAAAATACTGCCTTATAGAATTAAGAACTTAAAACTTATATACTATGCAAATATAGATTATTAGCAAACATTTTATGCTATATTAATTGGTATAACATAAACAAAAAGTAGTTTAATAAAATTTTGAATGTAAGATGCTAAAACTCTGTGTCTATGTGCAGTAAGGGATAACCGTGGCAATAGGATTAAGAAAAAGAAAAATCCCCCTCCTCCCCCTCATCTGGGTACTCTCATTCCTGAGTTCATTTCACATAGCTCAGCTTAGAACAAGAGTAATACAGTGTCACTGTTGTTTCTGGCTATTTTTCACACTTAAAGATAACACACTTTCTAATCCCATGTAATCTACTTGATAGTGTGTGTAATATATTGCAATATTCTGATTTGTAGACTACCTCCCAATATGAGTTGCTTCCCTTTAAACGTCTTGTTAAATAATAATGATCACAGTGTAAGTGTCTTGGGTTGATGTAACTGATAAAATTACCTGAAATCCATCCAAAAACACTTGAGCAAAAAATGAGCAAGAACCAAAATTCTGTTTTAGCTCAAAAAGAAGGTTGTCATGATATAAAAGACTGTTTAGTTTGGATATTATTGATCAATACGTTTTTGTGAGTGAATATATTTTTATTGTTTAGTTTTTGTTATAATAAAACGATTAGAGGAATTTGTGTTTAGAAGTCATTCATGTTGAGACTATCGAATGTCGTGTGCAATACATTGACATTGAGAATACATTTCTAAAAGGCGGGCAGACGATTAAGTGATAAACATATAAATAGTGTGAGACAAATGGAAAAACAGTAGACAGACAATAGCAGAAGAGAGTAAAGTTACAGGCAAGGAATAGTTTGGTGTGAAGTTAACTATTGTAGAAGTGATAGGCCTAATGATTTACATAGGCCTAAGGATTAATATGTTAAGAGTAAGACTAACAGTAGAAAAGGAGATAAGAATAATAACTTATTCCATCAAAGTGTGGTTCTAAAGTAATTGAATCAGCCTTAGTGCACTTTGACTAAAAGAACAGGGGATATTTTGAAAAAAGAAGACCAAACGACTTGGTAACTTGCAGCACAATTGTAAGTGAATCACACACAGAATACTAGTGTGCTAGTAGTAGAGATGATAGTTTAACTTATCAACTGAAATTCTAAAGTAATTGAATAAGTTTAAGTGGACTTTAACAAGAAGAAAAGAACTAAATATATAGTGTTTATGATATGCCTATAATCTCTATAGTGTGAAGAATTTGTTGTACATATGTTTAACTTGTTCCGAATATATATATATATATATATTATTTTGAAAACAAGTGAAGCGCGTGCTGTTAATTTATCATTGAATTTATCATCAATAAGTCACAGACATCTACTGTAGAAGAATCCTAAGCCCAACAACAACACAGTACGTATTTATACTATTAACAAGTATAAGTAAAAGCCTTTTATTTTGACAAATGGAGAAAAGAATTATATATCAAATTCTGACAAAGGTAATATAAAGCAACTTGACAATACTCACACTGCATCACGGCTGTAAAACTGAAATTACATTCAGCTTAGCTCTTAATTCACCACATTAAGTTTTGTTAAGTGATGATTCACAGGAGAATTAGGAGCCAAACAGCATATGAATAAAATGATAATGTTAATAATACCAAGTTGATTCATTTTGCTGTGTTTATGAGATATCGCCTATTGTTTGAACTAAAGCAGAATTTTGACTCTATTATTTTCCCTAATGCACTTTTGGATGGATTAAAATTTTAGTGTGATTTCATTTTTTACTGTTACTTTTGTATGGCTTTCTTTACCATTACTAAAACATTAAAGAAAGTTTTTGTTTTACTTTTTGTCAGATTGACTGACAGTATCACTAGTCCAAAATGGAGTACTTTTAGTGATCACTTTAATTGAAAGAGAGAACTGTTTCCTTCACATCCAACATGGGCTTTTATAAATAAGCATCATATTGAGTGAACTGTAATTCAATCAACATTTCTAAACCACCTACCACAGTAATATCAGCAGGATTAAGAGCATTTTTTGACAACATTGCAGAAAGAGCTTGACAAGCTCTGGGATTGGCTGCTGCTCCATTCAGTGCCATAGTAATTGGAGTTGCATCATGTCCACTACATATAAAAAAGTATATACCAGGAGAGAAGTATAACATTATTAAAAAATTCAATTTGCAGAAAAAACACTCATTTATGAAATGTAACACATTAATAAGAATATAGTTTTAGCTTCTCAGAAGCTTAATGTAGAAAAAAGAAAGAATTTTCTCCATTTCAAACAAAAAAACAAAGTTTTAGACAGAGAAAAAATAATAAAGAAATTAATACTTGTATAAAATGTAAACATTTGAATCATGTGTACTAAGTAAAAGCACTGGATATGTGCTAAGACCAATTTCATTTTTCATGGCAATGAGGTTAAAAAAATTTTTGTACCACTGTATAATTTCAAATATGCTTTATGCAATAACAGCCTTCAAACTTTAAGTTACCAAATAAGTAAAACTTCTTCACAGAAAAACATCCATGAGGATGAAACTTTAGTAATGCAATGTAAAGATCCAAATGGCAAATCCACCCAAAAAATTTCCTCATATTATCTGTTAGTATTTCTTGTTTGAAACAGTTCTCAAGCACTATAAGTAACCCTTACTAAAGAAATACTCAGGATAAACACTAGTGTACTGGTGTGAAATTATATTACAATAAGACATAATAATTTTTAACACATATTTCTTTACTGGTCTTATATGTGTTTCAGTAAGAACATAACAGCATCTCAGCAATATACATCTTGTGCTTTAAACCACTTCCAACAAGGTCTTTCATCAATACCAGAGCTCATCAGGTAAGCTGAGCGTGAAATACACCAAATAAATGTTACAAAACACCAATTCTATAAACATTTTAGTATTTTTACTTTAATTTTGATATGTAGGTGTGCACCTGACACTTGAAAATTAGCTGTTACTTCAAAAAATATCTTTATTGCATTACACTTACTTCTGCTGTGCATACTTGCAAATCTCTTGTGACAATCTTTTAATGTTGGAGCCTCCTTTGGGTTCCTGAGATAATTGATGTAACAAAGCCTGGCTGTACAAGTATGTGTGTTCTCCATGACAAACCATTTTCTGAAGCAAAAAATATTTGTACTGTTATTATTGTAAAATTAGCGTATTCAATAATAAAGCTGAATGTGTTACTACATCTGCTTCCATTCTCTTGAATCAATGTATTTGAGTTTTGGTTCTTAAGAATTTTACTGTTAACAAAGAATTGTAATTCATTTTTATTAAACATACAATGATTTTTTTCTATAAAATTCTTAATTACCTGTCTGCATCAGCAAACTCAAAACCCATGTTAAATTAGTTTGTTAAACTTGTTAAAAAAAAACTTCATGTACCATAAGGAACTGACCTAACAAAAACAAAATAAACACATATATAAACGTTTCCAATCACTTTGAAATGTAATGATTGGGGAAAAAGTAAAAACTGACAATGATTTTAGGTTAGGTGAAAGTACCGATAACAGAATTAAAAATTAACTGACTGTAAATTCTGGGAGGATTTTCTCCATTTCTTCTTCTCCACCTTCAAGAGAGTTAGAGATGGATGTCTTTAGGATACGAGAGAAAACCTCAAGCTGCTGAGAAGCTGTGGAGATACTTGTGATCTCAGCTTGAAATCCTGCATCAGAAATAAGCTGTACGAAGAAATACTAAATTAATGATCTGCAGTATATCATAATTATAATTTCTTTAAAGCTATATTCAAAAAAACAAAAAGCCTAGTACAGCAAACATACGAAAACAAAATAAAAGACAAAGGTTTTCAAGTGAAAAAAACATTTGTGTAGAATATAAGTTCAGTTTCATTGATTATTTCAACTAAAGTGTCTCTTAAATGTGCATGTTTGATTTTTTTTTTTTTCCGTCTAAAACACAAATTTCTTGGAAGCATTTTCTAGTGCTTAGTAATAGACTGATGAATGTGGGTTAACAACAACACATGCAAATTGTGTGATTACACTCTAAGCTATCTCCATACGTTAATAGATTTATTTTTCCCACACTGGAATAGTTTTTTAACAATTTCTTTAGTTACCGTAGTGATGTGTATTTAGAATTTTTAGTGCCAGTTTCTCAGGATACATTAAGAATATCTGATGACAACAGAAAGATGGCTTTTTCTTTCACGAGTCACAAAAAATAACAACACTTACTTTAATGGTGAAATTTAGCATCAGACAATCAGGATAGTCTTCAGCTAACTTATAAATTAACGACCTCCAAGTTGGATGTTCTATCATTTCCGTTAACCAGGCAGGAGTCTAAATAAATGTTTAGAACATAAACAATAAATAGTTTGAATGCTCCAATAAATAAAGGATTGGTCATTCATAAGTAAGTCTTAACAATTCAAACAAAACATTTTTAGACTGATCAATTTAAATAGACTGCCAAACACTAAAGTACGAAAATCTTAGTTTTAACATTTTCAGGCAAAGATCAATACAGTAAGTACCATTTCAGTGGTTAGTTCAACTAATGATTCCTGAAAATAAGAAAAAAGAAAACTAATGTTTTAAGTTACTGATTATTAAACATAATAGAAATATTGAGCATCATAAGTAAAAAAATGGATCATAAGATTAGTCTAATAAGATTAATTAAGACTTTCTTTTGAGCTGATACTAATAAATCATTTAATAAAGGTAACACCAAAACTATGAGAATGGTTTAATAGCAACTATATGATTTAAGTTTCAGTATTACATTCATTGGGATGCTTCACATTTCAATGTTAAGTAACATATAAATACAACTAGCAATAGCAATGGATTCATGATGCAGAAACTGAAGTCTAATAGTGAGGATGAAGACGGTTGATAAAAAATAAAACATTTTATTTATAAGGTTCGAACATTTCGGAATATATTCATTTCATCTTCAGGAAAATCCGAAAATCGTGTTACAAAGATGATTATTAACTAAAATTATAATATAATATCATTATTACTAATTTACCAGTTCTCGTAATAACTAAGCAAACTACTGATTAGAATATTATCTTATAATTTTAGTTAATAATCATCTTTGCAACATGATTTTCAGTTTTGCCAAAAGATGGAATGAGTATATTCCAAGACGTTCAAATCTTGTAAGTAAAATGTTGTGTGTTTTATGAACTGTTTCATCTTCATTATTAAACATATATATACGATATCTAAAAAAATGTTACAAGAATTATACAGTCTCTTATTTCATCTTATTAGGAGTGAGAAGAACAGTTAAAGTTTAAAAACAATTAAAAAGAAGCTGATAATTTAATAATCTAAATACATTGTACATAGTGTTCTTTATAGCTCTTAGTATAAGAAAATACATTCAATGAATAGCCAACAAACAAATTTAACTGAACAGTAAGACAAGTCATGTGAAATAGAATGAAATACAAATGAGTTTAATACATTTTGTGTAGTCTATACATTGTTTTAACATCAGAAGTTGTGCCAGTCTTTAAAAAATTGCAATTTTAAAAAGCCCCTTCTAAAAATCTGCACCATCAACCATAAGGCTTACTTTTTTTTCACATTTTATCAAAATAGTTAACTTATAATGTAGTATTATTTTAGATTAACTAAGTTAACATGCAAACAATAATACCTCACATACAGTGTCTAAAGCCTAACACCTAAACACCATAAGCATGTACAATGGTATATGAGATGATGGATATCTCAAAGCTATACATTAAGCTTGTGTACTGTTGAACATTTAGAAACAACGAAAGATTTATTCATTTACCAGTCAATAATACTGTGTACACTTTTCAGAAGTTTTATTTCAGCAATATAATATTATTTTATATGTTCATAAGTGTGTTTGTAACAATGTTTGTGGTGTATCTATAACCATGCAGTTGCTCAAGCACTTTGTACTCAACCAAAGGTAATAAACAATCATAATCCACTGTATTTATTAGGCAATATGGTAATTGGTGAAAGTAAAAAACCTAGCATTTTGGACATTTTTCAAGTAGCCTAAATTCAAGGTCAAATAACTTAAAAATTAGAATAATGTCAATTTATTTTGTAAAATAAAACTCTGGATAATTATAACTTAATCTTAAAAAGTTGAAAAAACATTAGGGAATGAATAAAACTAGAAAGTTATTCATATAATATTGTTTCAAAAACACTGTTTATATTCTCCATGTTAACTACTGTAACATTCTATTCTTACAATTATTATGTGATAAGTGTAAACTTTTTAAAAATGAGCTATGTAACACTGTAACCTTTGTTGTTGTTTTTTTTAAAGAGGATGCTTGGAGTAGTGGAGTGTTTTTCAGGTTGTATTACATAAACATAATACATAATTTGAACCAGTGGGTTTTATTACTTCTGTGTTTTAGAAACATTGTGATGCTTGTTTTTTTGTATTTTATTAAATTTTCCTTCACATATAATGCAGAATTATTTAATTAGATCTTTTGAGATGAGTCACAGGTGAAAGGCCACGTCATCTTGTTTGTTGACTTGCACTCAAAACTTTATTGAACTACTATTTCATGACTTTATGTCAATAAGTTTGGTATGAAACTGTAGATTATAATTCGAATTTTAGAACTATACCTTACTCAATTTGTTAATTTAAAAGTAAATATTATAAAAACACAGATAAACATTGA
>NW_013667130.1:214063-214778 GCF_000517525.1 Limulus polyphemus
GTGAAGTCAAAATATTAAGTCTATAGTTTCATACGAATTAAAAACTCAGATTACAGATATTAACAAGCTAGAATATAAAATAAGGAAGTCTTATCTTTTCTATTTCCTATGATGTTGCTCATGTAATAAATCAAACACAGCAGCACTCTTCTCACCTCTTTCCATTTTTGGAAATGCTCCCTTATATACATTACTTCTATATATATAACATGAATAACCAATTGGAAGCTCAGAATGTCCCCTAGTGGTTTTCTTAGACATTCTAACTCACCTAGTGCCATTTCTTTCTTTTGAAATAAAATTTCAATGAGGCAAGTTGTGTCTTTAGTCTGCTTAAAATTTAATTTTTTTAGACCCAAATACAGCTTAGTTACTAAGTTTGATAAATTATATTAGAATTCTATGGTATTGATGTAGTAATTTATGATTTTTTGATTATTCAACTGTATATATAAAACCTAAAAAAATATTTTGTTTCAATCTTCCACATGCAAAATTTTTAAAGGCTTAGCAACCTATGTCAAGCAGCAACCAAGTACAAAGGTCGTAACTAGAAGAGATAATTGCTTTTGCTTTACTTCTTTATTTACTGTTCTATGTATTAGGAAAAATAACTTTAAGAACTTATTTAAAATTAGCAATAATCTATATACATACATACATACATTATATTTGTGTTTACATACATTATATATATATATATATATATATATAT
>NW_013667130.1:214799-215919 GCF_000517525.1 Limulus polyphemus
TACATTCAATGAATAGCCAACAACAAATTTAACTGAACAGTAAGACAAGTCATGTGAAATAGAATGAAATACAAATGAGTTTAATACATTTTGTGTAGTCTATACATTGTTTTAACATCAGAAGTTGTGCCAGTCTTTAAGAAATTGCAATTTTAAAAAAGCACCTTCTAAAAATCTGCATCATCAACCATAAGGCTTACTTTTTTTTTCACATTTTATCAAAATAGTTAACTTATAATGTAGTATTATTTTATATTAACTAAGTTAACATGCAAACAATAATACCTCACCGACATCTAAAGCCTAACACCTAAACACCATAACCATGCACAATGGTATATGAGATGATGGATATCTCAAAGCTATACATTAAGCTTGTGTACTGTTGAACATTTAGAAACAACGAAAGATTTATTCACTTACCAGTCAATAATACTGTGTACACTTTTCAGAAGTTTTATTTCAGCAATATAGTATTATTTTATATGTTCATAAGTGTGTTTATAACAATGTTTGTGGTGTATCTATAACCATGCAGTTACTCAAGCACTTTGTACTCAACCAAAGGTAATAAATAATCATAATCCACTGTATTTATTAGGCAATATGGTAATTGGTGAAAGTAAAAAACCTAGCATTTTGTACATTCTTCAAGTAGCCTAAATTCAAGGTCAAATAACATAAAAATTAGAATAATGTCAATTTATTTTGTAAAATAAAACTCTGGATAATTATAACTTTATCTTAAAAAGTTGAAAAAACATTAGGGAATGAATAACAATAAAACTAGAAAGTTATTCATATAATATTGTTTCAAAAACACTGTTTATATTCTCCATGTTAATTACTGTAAACTTTTTAAAAATGAGCTATGTAACACTGTAACCTTTGTTGTTGTTTTTTTGAAGAGGATGTTTGGAGTAGTGGAGTGTTTTTCAGGTTGTATTATATAAAGATAATACATAATTTGATCCAGTGGGTTTCATTACTTCTGTGTTTTAGAAACATTGTGCTGCTGTTTTATGTATTTTATTAAATTTTCCTTCACATATAATGCAGAATTATTTAATTAGATCTTTTGAGATGAGTCACAGGTGAAAGGCCATGTCATCTTGTTTGT
>NW_013667130.1:216753-227437 GCF_000517525.1 Limulus polyphemus
CCCGTATAGAGATTAATTACTGAAAATAACAGATAAAATATAAAGTTTTTCTTAAGAAATGTTTCATAACTATTTGGACATCATAAAGATGTCGCATGTGAAAATTCAAAATTTTCTGATGCATAAAAGTATGTTTAATCTTAAAATGAAAATTACTTTGCATGATAGTTAGGCAAGATGTGAAAAGAAAAAAAGGCATGAGAAAAACATTGCTTTAAAAACCTTAATACTTGATGAAAAAAATTAGATATTTTGCATATGAAAGCACTGTATTGTTTACTGATAAACTGCCAAATTTTGTTAACATTTGCTTACTAATTTAAAAGTTATAGCATGAAAACTATAACAAGCACAAAATGGTTACGAGGCCCGGGCTGAAAGTGTTGGGAGTGTTTACAATATCTTTCAATTAAAATATTAGGTAGCAGCCTACCTCTCCTTCATCTGTGAAAATTGAATCAGCTTTTTTAGGATCAAAATGCTTGATGACCATTTGTTTCAAATGGTCCTCCACTAAGGCCTGCACTTCAGATATTTTCATTCCTGAAATGAAAACTTCACAGCTATACTTTTTCTTAGATGGGCTAAAAATATTTCAAGAAAGAGATATAGTTAAGTTAAAAACTTCACCTTAGTTATCAAGTTCACTCTTAAGTGTAAATTATAATCTACTTTTAAGTAGCATGTGCTACAAATGATGAATGAAAACAAAAAACTGGGAACAGAAGCTTCAATAAAAAAGTCAAGATACTTAGATGAGAACAATTTGATTTGGTATAGATACAAAGAATCTATAATTAACTGAAAAAAAAACTACAACATATAAAATGTTCCTTTAATAACTTTTACTTTTGTTCCATAGCTTTTCTGATCCACATTCATTAAGTTTTGTTTGTTAACTCCTTAAATCTGAGCAGATGCTGCCAGCCTCTGACCAAAAATCTCAATTTACCCATAAGAGGGTGACAGCATCTGATAACATTTATATCTCTTTGGCTGAAAATGAATCCAAACCACGTTATTATCGACCTTTTATAAACAGACTGGAAAGGTATGGTAAAAACTATTATGACATCATGAAACAAATTCTGGCAGAACGTGCAACAAATTATGGGTTTAAAAGAGTTAATAAGCTCAGAGTTATACAATTGGTTTATTTATGCTGTGCATACTTTGGATATTGAAACCAAATTTTTAGCATCAATAAGCTCTCAGACTTACTGCTCACCCACCTGGGAAAATATTCAGCAAATAATAAAAAAAAAGTATTTCAACCAAACACAAACATAATTTCATTTCATTAATTTTGGTTGAAAATTGTATACTAACACTTAAGTGTATTAAACATAATATCAACTTTACTGATCTGATTTTCATGAAGCATATTTAATATTTTGGACACAATAATGTGCATTTTAATTTTTGTACTATAGAATCACTTTGACACATTAATGCTTTTTGAACTACACAGAAAAAAGAAAAATAATTATTATAGGAACTTCATATGGAAAAGCATATTGTCCAATTATATTTGTTTGTTTTGAATTTTGCGCAAAGCTACATGTGGGCTATCTGCACTAGCCATCCCTAATTTAGCAGTGTAAGACTAGAAGGAAGGCAGCTAGTCATAACCACCCACCGCCAACTCTTGGGCTACTCTTTTACCAATGAATAGTGGGATTGTCCGTCACATTATAATATCCCCACGGCTGAAAGGACAAGCATGTTTGGTGTGACGGGGAGTCGAACCTGTGACCCGCAGATTGCGAGCCGAGCGTCCTAACCACCTGGCAATGCCGGGCCATATTAAACAATACTGACAGTTTGGCATTTTCAAGATTTTGAGTGATGGATTATAAATAATGAGTCAAAATGTTAAAAAATTACCAAACAATGCTAAGCTTTTATGTTTTAAGATTGAAGATAAACAGACCACTGTAGAAAAGCTATGTGAATGAGCATCTGTCAAAAACCCCACAGGGGAATGGTGGGTTTAACATGGAAAGAAGGTTAAAGAAGGAAAAATAACAGAAAAGGGTTTTGTGTGTGTGTAAGGCAAATGTAGGAAAAACCTAAGCCTAAGAAGATGAACAAAAGACACAGGGTATGACCCTCAAATCTGAAGAAATGAATCCAGAGTTTAGGAATCAAAGAAAAGCAGTACAACACAAATTCATGCCTAGTCATATGAGGTAACAAAGGAATGAGGAAAAGGCATATACACCACAAAGTAGTGGTAAAAATAATTGAATACGTAAAAACATACTTGAGAAACCTAGTCTCAAAATCATGAAAAAAAGGTGAGGTAGAATCAAGACAATATGGGTTATAAGAAGAGGCAAAATCCCTTCCATCATAAACAAGAAACATAAGCAGAGATATACCAGGGGCAAAAGAAGGCTCAGTCTGCATGAAAGGCTCCACCAACTACTGTACAAAAGCTATCACCTCTTCCAAGAGACAAAGAAAAACCCAATGCCAATATAGTTGGTAGGTTAGCATGAACAAAGTTGTGTTGTTTCACTCCAGACAAAGTGGAAGTTACTGACTTGTGAAACAATGTCTTTGTCTATACTTCCACTGAAAAACACCTAAATCTGAAAAGTTCCCAAGCGAAAAAATACACATCATTACCAATGAGTGCCAAAAAATCAAGAAGTGATGATTGTGCTTTACAGTATAGGGGAGTCAGCTGTGCTAGGAGTGTGTGTTGCACTCCTACAAGTGGAGGTTTGTTGCATACTACAATGCTATAGCAAATGATTTTAGGTTGGAGCCTTAAGGCTGGTGGTGAGAAAAAATTGTGCATATAGAGGGCAGCACAAATTAAGGAAAGCTGTTATATGACCATAGATAAAGTATTGTATTAGAATGCTGTTTACTCTTTAAAAGAAATCAAAACAACCAATCTCTGTAATAATAATATTCCCTCAAGCCATTACATTGCTTTCAGCAGTTGCACTGTCAAAGCATCACAATTAGAACCAGGTGCTTCGTGTGGAGTTTGCTCCATATTTTGAATACTCCACAATATATATATGTAGATAGAAAAGGTTAAACTCAATCATATGCTTTTGGTCCACAGTTTACACTTTAAGCATTCCAAAACCATGCTTTCCTCTTTAAATGTGATTTTTTTATTTCACTTTTTCTTACAATCTTTTCACAGTAAACTGGAAATGATTAAATTTTCATCATTTCTAAAGAAATTGTCAACTGGAATACAGTCAGACATTTGTTGCAGTGCAAAACCTTGTCCAACTATCTTTCCATTTGTTTTCCTACCATGGGTTGGTGGATGGAGTTTTTCTTAGTGGTGGAAAACAAATTCCCTTTTGATTGCTATTGTTTATAAATTCTGGTGATTATGAAAAACCAGTCAGAGAAACAGCAAAGTTCACTGGTTTCTTGAAAAACATAAAATCAAAGTTTGAAACCCTTTTTAATTTTCCTCAAAAGCTTGTGGATGAATTTATAATACAAATTTATCTGACCAAGTCTATCATTTGTTTTAACATTGTGCTTGGCTGTCTTGTCCTATTGTTTGTAAAAATTAACTTTAGTTCAGCATTATACACATCCATGTTTAGATTTTTTCCACTGTCACATAGCAACAAGCAGAATTTAGCCATTCCATTTCAGTAGGGGACAAAGGTTGTTTTAATTAACATAGTGGTTGACTATATTTTCAGTAGTTTCCAATACAAGATGCAAGACAATTTATGTAAATAAGAAACCCAATTCTGACCAATCACAAAATTAAAAAGGAAAGTACAGGTTCAATATGAGGTCATCCACTCTTCAGCTGGAAACAAAGGTGGGGATAGGCAAATAGTGTGTAAAAGTGTTATCCAATCATCCTTCAATATTTGTTGGATCTCCTTTCAGAAGTACGAGGTATACAAAGCTGAAGAAATAGCTGGAAGTTTTCTGCCTCAAGAGGTGAAGAAAATAGACTAGCATAACTGCATGAATGAGTATTTACTGGTAAGATTTCTCAAGGAAATTAATTGATCATTTGTAAATTTTTCTATACCTTTGAAAAAGTGTCAATAAGCATTCTGGATCCTTTTATAAATGTAATAAATCTTACATTCTCTTAATGAAACCCTAGAAATGGATCTTGATAGTGATTCCCATGTTGAATGGACTCTTTTCATCATGTCCATTTTGAAAGTCATAAAGAGCCTTACTCTTACCCATTGTCTTGCATACTAACAATGATGTGACATCTGTACATTTACCTGAAACATGAAATGATCAGTTATATTTAATGTGCAAATAAATGAGTCCTAACAAAGTGGCCAATCAACGTTTAATGTTAAGTAGGTAAATACCTTATGGTTTTCACCAAGAGATCATTCAGCATAAGGTACTGTTTGTGGTCAATCTGTTGAAACTAAATTTATTACCATTTCTTCATTTGTTTATTTTGTAAACTGAGAATATAAGTATATATGGTTATTACAAAAACGAACAACTTTTTAGGTTATTTATGAGATAGTTTATGCACAGGGACTTCACTGAAACTGTTCGTGTAAGTCATCATCAGATCAGTGAAGACCTAGCAGTTTGAAATATCATTCTCAAATTAATGTGCAGATGAAGTCCATAAAAGTTTCCAATCAAACTTCTCAACCTTAAAAATCAAATCAGAGAAGTCTTCCAACTTACTGTGCTACGTAACTTGCACAGGTCATGTCTAATTTTATTGTTTCTTCTTCCTCACTGTGCATGAAAATTAGAATGTATAAGGGTAATCATAAAATATGGCATACAAATTGTCTTTCACGTTACCTCCTATTTGAGCCCATATTTAGCTCCTTTTTGTCATGCACAGCTGAACAGTTATTAATGAATAAATCAATAACATATTCTATCTCTTTATGTATCAAACAATATCAAGAATATGTGGATTTATTGATAATAAAAAACAATCATTTTTGTCAATAAAAATGGTATGTAATAACTAGAATAAAAAAAAAGTCTTAAATTTCAGAGTCACAAAAAGGACAGGTCAGTACAATGTTGACTAAAGAAAATGAAACAGTCTTACTAATCACTCTAGGAGGTATACTGATACTTACATTTATATTTGCACATTTTCTTTAAAGTAAACTAATGACTATGATACAGATAAGAATGAAGTTTCATTATCCAAGTTTGACTTTTCTGAAATATACATTGCAATTGACATTCTAAAATGCACAACATATACAAAAGAGATTCAAATATCTTTCTCCGGAATGATAAATGTATCACTTGAAAATTCGTTTTCACCCACAACTTTGGTTGCTTACCTGCCATAATCAACCATTCTGCTAATAAATTTGCCGTTTGTGCAATAGCCTGGTAGTTTTCTGACAGAAGATCAACGACTTGTTCTGGATTTCCTCCAGATTGAAAAAAACTGCAAATGAATACCAATAATTTATAATTTGTTGTAAAAATACGCATTTTGTATAAATCATATGTATGATGAATCATTGATTTAAGGATTTCTTAAAAAAACTGTACATTTTATACATACATACATACACGCATTCTTCCACTTTTGCTTATACACATACATTAACTACAGCTATAATAAACTTTTCTGGTTTCTAATTATGATAGATACTACTAACAAGATTCATACATTTATCAAGGCAAAAAATTCAAGGGCTTTTCCAAAATTTTAAAAACCAAGAGAGAGAGCTCAAAGATTTAAAATTAGAAGTAAACCCTGATCACTTTCCTTTGCTGATACTAATTGTGACAATAATTTCAGATGGCTTGATACCACAAAAAATTCTGATGTGGAAAATAGTACACTGATTGTGACATAAAGCACATAATGCAATAAACAATGCTCAGCTAATTAAATATTGTTAATTTAAAAATGGGAATATGGATCATCAAAAAAGTACAGAAAGAAGTTGAATCAAAAAGCAAAGATTATATTTTCAAGCCTACAACTAGGGACTACAAAAGGTAAACAAACTACACTGGAAATAGTATCGTACATTACTTTCTCAAGCTACAACTCCCTATTTTGCCTCCATGTCTACAGTACTTATCAATTTTAGTGGAGTCAAAATAACTATTTGTAGCTTGAGAAAATAATGTAGACACTATTTCCAGCCTAGTTTGATTACTTTTTTTTTATCATTGTTTTCTTTTGTTTTGAATTTCTATGCATATTCAGACAAGTAGTGCTGTATAAGAAAGAAACCCAACCAGGTTCTTGTTTGGGGGTAATTACAAACCTCTTCAACTGGAGGAAAATCCCTGGTTCCATGATGAAATCCTTGGCTACTAAATTTTTCCACACATTCTTGTTGAATCTGTACATTAACAGCTTCCTGTTCTTCAGCCGTATGTAACTTGTATTTAAAGAAATACTCAATAAGTTTTTTCACCTTCTATCTACCAAACACTTCCTATTATACAAAAAGTAAACAACTGATCAAATAAATAAAAAATTAATATTCAACAGGTAAAATATATATGTCTGCTTCCTCTCTCTACATACTGCTATGATGTTTATTAACTGAAACTTTTCATTTTATACTTTAAAAACTTAAATACAGAGACACAGAAGTAACTTAGCACAACTCATTCTAGTTAGCTGAACTATTTTGAAATTTTACAATACTAAAGTTTCATACTTAAGTTTTTGCATTACTTCTACTTGCTTCAACTGAAAACACATTCAAGACCAGAAATAAATTGTTTATGTATTCTCAAAACACTGCTTTTTAAAGATATATTTTTTCCCACTAAAATATACAAGTATTATAAAAAGTTTGTTTCATTTCTATGCAATGCCAAAGATAACTTGCATTTTATAATAGTTATGTTCCAGGTCCTGTGATGCCCTTGGAACTACTTCCTGCATCAATAATCTGGTGGATATAATTATGCACTATTTCTTAGCCCAGCAATTTTAATTGTAACAATGTACTGTAAAGGAAGACATAATCAATCTTAGCTCACACATCATGTTAAACATTTTATAACCCATCAAGATCACATTGAAGCAGACTGAAGGAATTAACTCTCTTTGAGCCGCATTGGTGGACTTGATAGATATGTAATTGAATAAAATTTCGGTAATTCCAGTTTCTTCAGCCCTCATTTATCATAAAAACTGCCACTGATTTGTAGAACTTCTGACTCATAGGCCTTTTGTAACTTCAAATCTTAGCTACTTTTTTTCAGCATTATCAGGAGATATACCCATTTTCATTCCAATGGAAGGCTCTTTCATAATCCTACCCTTATAATTGCAGTTGACAGAACTGTTGCTGTCCTGAACATTTTGCAATGTTTCTGCTTTCACAGTGAATGATGGTGACTCTCTTCTTCAAAAAGTTGTCCTTTGGTTCTACCCCATCTAAGGATCTTACTATAGACTCATTCTTCCTTGGAAAGGGTGTAACCTATTCTATAACTACTGTATAACCCTATGGTTCTACACCATCTAAGGATCTTACTATACAATCATTCTTCCTTGGAAAGGGTGTAATCTATTCTATAACTACTGTAAAACCCTATGGTTCTACACCATCTAAGGATCTTACTATAGAATCATTCTTCCTTGGAAAGGGTGTAATCTATTCAATAACTACTGTATAACCCTACCACTATCAAATAACAATGCTTGAGATTTGAAAATCACAGGAAAGTGACAGGATATCATGTCAATGAAGAGTATAGAATAACATCTGGAGTTACATTTTTACTAACCTGCAAGACTACAACTTCAGAAAAAATCATAAGAATCATTGTTGTTAATGTTGCAGAGATATAAATGAATTTAAATTAATCATTGAGTGGAAAACATTAAAGTCCTTTCTAAGACAAAGGTATAATAGGTGAAAATGTATGCTTCTAATCTTTATGTTCACTACCTCACTAAAAGATGCATAACACTTTTAAACATATTGTATGAGCACCAAAAATATTTGCTTTCATTGGCCAATATCAAGCTAACAACTTTATGAAAGTAGTAATTTACTCATACATATACTCTGCAATTATGAATAAAGCTATACTATTAGGTACACACACAAAAATTAAACTCATTTGATTTAGTTGTATTCTTTTTTAAAATACCAACAAAATTATCATAATAAAAATAAAATAAATATAATCAGGTTGGTGTGACTAGCAAAAAGCTCATGGCTACCATCTTGTTTCAAACTCTTGCTTGAAGTAACACTTTCCAGGCTTATGCATGACCATAATGGATGTCACCAATGCTTATCTCCACATCCTTATATCACCATAGTCTTGTCAGTATCTTTGTTTTGTCCATCAAGGGGTGGCTTATCAGTTTTGCACCCTACCCTTCAAGCTTGCTTCTGCCCCTTATGTTTTCTGTCAGGTGGTCAGAGCTTTTGTTTGCCATCTTTATGCACTGGGGTTGTGATTCCACCTTTATATGGATGACTGGCTTCATCTGGCTCATTCTGAACTGGAGTCGGCCAACCATACTCATCAGCTCCTTCTAGTGAGCTGGTTAATCAAATTGGAGAAGTCCTTTCTCCGACCTACCCAATATCTCGTCCACTTGTTGCATTAAGCAAAACATATTTGATAATTTGAACCAATAAATCTTGTTACATCTGCATTTTGAAAATACAGTGCTGTTATTTTGTTGCATTTTATTAAATCTTTTTGTATATGTAATGTAGAATTGTGTGTAAACACAACCTCTGCTCCTGAGTGTTATTGCATCCCTTAAAATTTGAGCTGTGGTATATGGTTAATTCCCAAGAAGAAAGCGCTTGGGTTATAGGGTTTTTATTCATTTCTAGAAAATACAGTATTTGTTTATCAAAAGTTTCTAAATGGAAATTTCAACACCACTTCCCAAAGTCATATGTGACTTAGTGCCTGAAAAAGCCCACCATAGGGTGAGAAATGACTCCATGGTAAAATGGGGCAGCTAATCGAAGTGGTGGTGGTGGGAGGGAGGTCAAATCGATGACAGGCCTCCAGTTCCCAGTTTTCTTGGGAACAACGAGTCTGGAATAAAAAACTGGTGAAGAATATAGAACAGGTTTCATGGCCTGCTGAAATAATAGTTCCTGAACCAGCTCCGACAAATGCTGGCTGGTCATGGGTATAGGAGACACGGGAGATGGGGAAAAAATGGGAAATAAATAAAGACCACTTCATGAGTATACTAAAGATGAATGTTTAACTTTAAACAAATAAAAAGGAACACATCTGAGCACAATTGCTGTTAAACGAGAAGTAATACTTTGGTAGAGGCATACAGAGGGAGTCACATGTGTTATGTGAGTATGTCCCACTCCTATTGGTGGAGAAGTGACACATGATGATTTACAAGAAAGACATGTTGGAATCATTCGATTCCAATAGGGGGGAAGCAGAAGGCTTGTGGCATGCATAAAGAAAAATTTGTATATAGAGGGTAGCACTGAACGAGAATAGCTAATCTTGTGAATAGAGGAAAGTATTATATTATTAAAGTGGAAGTCACTCTTCTTTCATGTAAAAAAATACTGAAAATTTGGTTACAGTGTTGCACAGCTAATTTTTAAAAAGCTGATATGGATGATACCATTATCGTCAAATAAAACAATACAGTGGCTAGTGTGGAGATGTTAAAAACTGTTGTTAACAGAATAGTACTATATTTTCTGAATAAACTTTCTAGTTTTATTCTTATTCATTCCCTAATGGTTTTCAAACTTTGTAAGATAAAGTTATAATTATCCAGAGTTTTATTTTAGAAAATAAACTGAAGTTATTCTAATTTTCTTTTTCTTTGAACTTAAATTTATGCTACTTGAAGAATATCCAAAATACAGAAGTAGGTATTTACTTTGGCTCAGTACATGTTTATGTAATAAATAAAATATGTTATAATTATTTGTTTACACTCATTTGTTACAAAGCATTTGAGTAATTACAAAGTTATAGGGTCATTCCATGTCAAATAAACCAAGGGCATGACACCCAACATCTCAGAATTGGCCACTTTTTTAACTGATGGTACTTATCTATGGGTTAAGTATACGTGCAAATTTTATTTGCAAAATTCTTTCTCTTTCTGGAAATAGAAGCATTTGAATCTTAGCCAAATTTGGTCAAAAATTGCTCGTGGTGGCCATTTTGGATTTTCACAGATACCCTATGCCATTGAAATTATTTTCATAATTTTACCCAGTTTTATTGAAATTGGCCAATTGAAATTTCACACGTAGAGGATATGAAACGAAATATTTTTTTTAGGTTTATATATACAGATGAATAACCAAAAAATCATAAATTACTATATCAATATCACAGAATTCCACTATAACTTATCAATCTCAGTAACTAAGCTGTATCTCGGTCTAAAAGAAAAAGACACAAACTACCTCCTTGAAATCTTGATTTAAAAAATGAGATGACATCCTAACATTTTAAAATGGATGAGAATGTCACTAAGGGGACATTCTGAGCTTTCATTTGGTTATTCACATGTCATATATTGAAGTAAGTATATATAAAGAATCATTTACAAAATTGGAAAGAGGTGAACAGAGCCACTGTGTTTGATTAAGTACATGAGCGATATCGGTAAATAGAAAAGATATGAGGTTCTTCTTTTATATTCTAGCTTGTCAACATCTGTAATTTGAGTTCCTAATTCGTATGATACCATAGACTTAGTATTTTGACA
>NW_013667130.1:228362-244658 GCF_000517525.1 Limulus polyphemus
TCCCCCTTCCTCTTCCTCCTCTCCACTGGCCATAGTAAGACCGGTTACGGTTTTGTTGCAGCTGGCCAGATTTGTTCTTAGAGTGACATTCTACACATTATAGAATGTCGAAAACGTGTTAATTAACAATTACGAGTTGGTTATATTAATAGACCTCCCACCTCCACTTCTGATGGAGTTTGGGTCGTGACACTTCTACAACCCTCTTCTACTGTGATGACCCTAAACTCTGGTGGGTCGCCGCTGCTGCGTACTTATCCGAAACTAATTATTTTCTAAATGAAATATATAGCTACTAAAATTTCTGCCTCACTTTCGCCTAGAATCGCCGTATATACATATATATACTTAGGCTAAAACATTTTCCACTAAGCGCGTATAAACTTTTACCAGTAGAAAAGCAACCTTTTCAAATCAAACATATACGTCTAAAACGTCTTTAAATAAACCTTCGTGTCTTTTAAAGTAATTATTCTATGAATGTGTGTTTGTTGTTGTTGTTCCGCCAGCCAACAGCAGAAACGGGCGTGAGTATTATAATTAAACTTGGGCAGTATTACTAAACGGATAATTACACATTGCGTAGGGCACTTTTAAGTTATTTCTATAGTTTTCAAAAGTTAATAAAAAATCTTAATTCTAGTGTAGACGGTGTTATCATTACCCCTTAAAGTTAGGTTTTTCACATATATCTGGTGTTCCTTCAAGAAGCTCAAGAACAGGGTGAAATAGGAACTACCAGCCATTAATTGATGATACTCAGTCCTTTATACACTGTACAATCGGTGTCTTTAGGGAGCCAACTCCTGTATTATGTATGAAGTGAAGGAGTAAAAACAAACAAACAATACACATAATGTTAAATTTTATGATCCTGTAAAGCATTTCAAGCAATCTGTTTCTTGGAATGGACAGACTTAGAGACACGTGGTGCAACTTCTGTGCTGAGTTAAATGATCTGATTCTCAAAGCCCTAGAGCGTTTGAATAAAGAGTGATTTAAGAATAGGAACATGGTTCTCAATAAGTCATGCTACAGAATTGAATTTGTGAAGAATTGAGTGTTCTGTGTGGCTCAAAGTCAAGGCTTGAATGTGGCGGTCCATACAATTAAGCAATTTATGTGGACACTCTCAAGTGGTTGCATGGGTAGGCATTCCTGAGCATGGTGATCACAATGAGATACTAACCGAACATTTCATAAGGAATCTACCAAATGAATGCATATGGCAACCATGTGGGTCTCAGGACATCTCACCTCTTACATAAATAATTTCTGTTCAAAGTAGCCATAATGAATGATATGCTGGAAGAATAGAAGAAACCAGCACCAATGACAATGCTAACTGTGAACTCTTCTGTGAAACAACTTAGATTACATGGCAACCCCAAGGCTCGACTAAAGTAGACACTATTAACTTCACCAACTCTACTGCAGCATTCGTTGCAAGGTGTCATAATGTAGCCACCGTGATTTCAGATGGATCAACAGGTTTCCAAGGCCCAATTGCCATAGTTTTAAGCCAGCTTAGTAAGAGTTGGGCTTCTGAATATTCCAGAAGTTTAAGAGAAGGAAACACTGTGGTTACTTTATCACCGGGTGCAGGAATGTCAATCTTATGTTGCAAGGCAGGATTATCAGAAACAACAGGTTGACGCCACAACAGATGCATCTGTAGAATCAATAACAAGATATGGTTGCAGATGTTCCAGATTATTTAAACAATGGAACCTAAGTTCAATAATGGTACCAGCTCAAGTGGGTGCAATGGGCATTTTCTACCCAGTGTAATGGTGGATAGCTGGTATGCAGCTATGGTAATACATGGACATGAGTTTGAGTTTCTAGTGAAAATTGGAGCAGCCAAGATATTATTCAACCTTTCAATATATCAAGGAAGCCATCACTTTGGCTAAGTTGCATAAACTTCATTCTATTAAGAAATGTTAAGCTTATAGATTTGTGGGATTGAAAAGCCAGTTTAGCCACATTTCACCACATTGATACAGATGAGATATGTCCATTAAAATCATACAAGATTTCTTAGAGCAGCAGTGATGTTGTCAGCACTAAAACTGAGTGCATGTGAAAGTGCAGAATAAAAAAAAAACATTTTAAGATTGCTTTGTTGTCTCCACTAGTGATTGTTCGAAAGAAGGAGGGGACAACTATTCTATAATGCCTTTAGGCAGATGAGCACAGTAAAACCACATTAGTGATTTTCCATTACCATTTACAAGTCAATGTCTGGGAATATTCAAGGGCACCTTAATGATAAAAGCAAACTTTCAGTATGTAGAAAGAATTGTAGGAATTACGATACTTACCAGCTAATGCCTGTAATGCACCTTTTGAGAGGTTGATGGAATTTATATTTAGTGTATTGCAATGGAAGAAATGTTTCATCTATGTATATGACATATAGTCTTTGGTTAGACATTTTATGCCATAAATGATAATACTATAATGCTATTCCAGAACACTGAGAATTGAAGCTTGAACTTGAAACCAAGAAAGTGTGTGTTCATGTGTAAGAAAGTCAAGTTTTTTTTTTTGATAATGGAATAAACAGTTATAGACTATCTCCTAATTCTACAAAGATAGCAGTGGTCACGGACTGGTCCAGTTTGAGACTAAACGAGTATGTAACTATATAAAGATACAAGAAACATTACCTTTCCTCTTTTGACTGGAAAAATGATAGATTCAATGTTCATCAAAGAAAATAGTGTACTTATGAGATAAAATGCAAAGTGTGAAATGTTTGAAAGAATTAAGATGTACGAAATCAAAACTCAAAGAGCGCAGAAATAAAATCCGTAATTATTTGTATCACAGAAATATATATATATAGTAATAGTGTTAAAGTATATACATCATCAAAGTCTTACTGTTTTTCCTTGAGTAGTGTAAAACATTCTTTTAAGACCAAAAGAGTTCATTAACTGCTATAATTTCAAGGTTATAGTTATGTCATTTAGCTAAGTATGTTCTCGCATAATTGACAAGATTTCAGCGTGAGATAAAAATATAAAACTGAAATATTGAGCTTCTTACAAGATTTGATGAAAAATATATCCTGTATTGTAAGGGGCGTCTAAAACAGTGATAAATAGTTTACAGGAAAAAAGGCACTTGTTAATTTTATTGTTTTCAATGTGGTAGTTTCAGCTAAAGTGGTAGGCTGTAGAAAAATCTTAAAATTCAGTGGCCTGCCATGTAGTGCGATAGAGTTGGCAAACATGCACATTGATCTCAGGTTTTGTTAAGTTATATGTAACTCATTCTTATTTGATTTTAAACTTGTAACATGAATTCCCATTATATTATGATTTTAAATTTCATTTCGTTGATGATTTTTTCCGTATCCAATTTTAGTATTTTAACTTATTTTGTTTAGTTTAACTGGCAATTGGAGCCTCTGTATGTTAATAAACGTTCCATTCGTTGTCTTCGTGCAATTGTTATGGTACTATGAATGAGGTTTAAGGAGGGGATTATTGAAAACTGTAACTATGTTAATTAACTTATATTTCAGTCTTGTAATGTTAAATCCTAAGGCTCTGGCCTACGATGGTGCTAAGATAAGAAGTGGTGGGGAGTTTGTCACAGTTGAAAAGTCTGTTACTTTCACCATTAACGCTTTATTTTAGCATATTCCGGTTATTTTTCAACATTTTTGTGCAGATATTTTGCATGCAATTAGTTGGTGCCCTTGTAAACAGGATGTACTAATCCTCTAGCTTAGAGAAAAGTTGCATACCTACAAATATTGTTCCAATAACGCTTACATTAGCAAGACCTTGTTTCTGTGCAATGCCTTCCTGCTGTAAGGTCTACTTATTCAAATGGGGCGATACGGAGACTTATGCAAGTTATTATAAGCTGATGTGTTTACCTTGTTTCTCTGTATTGCCTTCCTGCTGTGAGGTCTACTTATTCAAATGGGGCGATACGGAGATTTATGCAAGTTATTATAAGCTGATGTGTTTATCTCCCTTGGAAACTGTATATCTAAATGAAATTAATCACCGACGAATGCAATCTAAGGTAGTGTGGTACTACATTAAGAATGTTGTCTTAAACGAAGATGTGGTATCATCGTTATCCTTGCTTCAGTTTTCGAACCTTTCAGTGGATACTACTTCAAACCTGCAGCCAGATAATTATACAAACAAAAACTGAAAACTGACCGGTTTAGTTAAGACACCAAACATTCTTGTGAGGATAAAGATGTTTGTATTTTTTATTCATTCTCTTGTGTTTGCTTGTTTTAATTTTCTCTTTAATATGTCCTATTCTTGCAATTTCGTGAGGATACATAGTTTTGTCCTGTTGGAAATTAACGGACCATTTATTATTATTAATATGCAAATTGGAAAATTTTGTGCATATGACACAGTTGCACTGAATGACATTTTAGCTATTAAAAGAGCTAAAAGGTAGTTATTGTCAGTAAGAATTTTTTTTTTTACAACTCAAACAAATACAGACGAGCAACCGCACAGTTTTTCTGTGATAATTCTGTGTTTGTATCTCTCGTGATGAAAATTGGACTCGGGACCTCTTGCACACTAGGCAAGAGATTTACCAAATGAGATAAGGTTTAATCCACAAGTTATCGCTAGTAAGAAACTTTTCAACAACTAAAATTAACGCAAACTTAAATCTTATTTCAGCCATCTAAGGATTTTAAGGGTTTTCTTTCCAAGTAAAATGTCAAACGATGGTTGCATACAATATTATAGGATGAAGTGATTTAATTACTGAAAAAAAGACATTTAAAAAGGATTTGCTATACTGTGATGACAGGTTGACCATAAAATAAGTTTTACAAGGTTTAAAAAAGGTATGAATCCATATCAAGCCAAAAAAGCATATAAGAGCCGCACAAGTGAATGATAATTGTAACCCCCCACCCCGCTGAGATACCAACCTATTGCAGCTCAATCCCCAGCATTAACTGGTATCCATTTTATTGCTGGGTAGACTAAGCTAATTGGGATAAAGTGTCCTACCTAACTGTGCACAAGCAAGATGCGGGGAGCCACGAACCCATAACCTTTTGACTGACTATGAGTCAAAGCACTAACCACTATACCATGATGTTCCCCCTTCTGCATAGAATAGTCCTACAGTGGCTCAGCGGTAAATATGAGGGCTTATTACACTAAAAACTGTGGTTCGATACACGCGGTGGACCAAGCACAGAGTGCCCACTGTGTAGCTTTGCGCTAAAATAACAATAACGTTTTGCTCCCCACCCTCTCCTCTGGCTAAGCTATAAGTCAGAAGAATTATAACATCAAAACTCGGTTTTACATACCTACACGGGACAGAGCACAGATAATTAACTGAGTAGCTTTGCGCTTGACAACAAACAAGCAAGCATAGAATAACTATTTAATCTTCTTTGTGGCCCCCTTTTTCCCAATGGCTTTTTCATAGTATATTTAATAATGCACTGGTCGCGGGTGTAACACTTTCAAATATTAGAACACAAAATTATCCTTATTCGGATATATTAAATTTTTTTTTGTTTCTTCAAAATTACATTCATATCGATATAAAACTTCAGCTATGCTTTATGTTAAGCACAACCCTATGAATTCCTTAATTCTAGTTGAAAGTCAGTGTTGAACCCCTTGTTTCTCTATACCCGGTTTGTCTGAGTTTCCATTCCTCTTTGTTGAAAGGTGTTGGTTTTTGAAAGTTCAGTTGAGTGAATGAGAACGTAGCTAGTTCTCAATTAAATTAAAATGTCCTTTGGTCAGATGAAGGTTAAAATGAAGAGATGGAAATGTCTGAAAAATTTGGAATTGAATATTTGAAGTACAGCCAAACTTTCTTCTCACTTTTTTATGTACCGGACTACAGATAAAGCATCAAGAGCAACCAGAACTTGTGAAAGTAACCAGAAGTTAAAAAAGTAGCTGTTGTAAAGAGAGTAGGGATAATCCTTTGCAACACGAGTTTTTTGTTGTACACGCCATTTGTTTTTTATTTGAAGTCAAACTGTTTCTTATTAAATTTCGTTTAGTAGATTCAATCTCCCAGTTTCGCTGCTCAATACTTACATGTTGAATATCAGTGAACCTGAATCATGAACCACGGTAGTAGTTCGTAATAGGGATCGCCCATTGGTTCTACTTTTTATTATTAAAAAGACTAGAAGAAGCCTTCTCCTAGACCATGAGCTTTTGCCAGCTATGTCTTCATGATTAATTGACTGAAAAATGGTTAGGGAAAACCCTGGCTATGCTACTAACTCTCAATTTCTATTAGTTATCTCCACGTACAACAGCAAATGGTGGTAGGCAAGATGATTCATGGAGATACTGACGAAAATGAATACCTCAACACTCACTGGGATGAGCTCTATGTGACTCATAGGTATTTATAATCTAGTTCAGGCACTGAGTCACCACTGACTAAGAAGGTGTGACTGTTGAATGAAGTTCACTGTGAAGAGCTGTTAAACTGCAAGATGAAACAACCAGTGTCTTGCCATAATACTTTGGATCCTTGAGCAGCCAGGAGTTTTCCTGGCCAGTAAAACATAGTAACGATGATGAAGGCCACGCCTGACAGTTGAAGTGAGTGCAGAATGTGGTAATAATGAGTATCAGTTAGTATCACAGCATTCTATTTCAGACTTCATCTGTGGGCATTATACTATCCAGGATATGCAAACCTCCAGACATTTTGAGGAAGATAAGAGCCTCCTTGAATGTGACAGCATCTCAGAAATTCTATGTCAGGGAAGTTAGTAACAGGTACTTGCTTACACCACCATTTAATCATGGAATGGATGTGAAAGATGTGAGGTTGCCAGCGTTGAAGGGGTAGTAGTGAAGGCGGGTTGAAGCATTTATTTTTTGTTGAGTTTATGCCTGAAGTACTTCCTTTTCCATTTAACTCTCTCTCTCTGGTTCTGAAAGTTTGTAAATCATAATGATGGAGGATCTCTTTCTGAGACTATGAAAAATTAGGAGGTATGGTTAAGCGAAGTAAACAATTGGAGAGTGTAGTAAGGACTAAGATTCATGGCCCATATTTATTTTATTATATTTTATTTCTAAAGTGCTTTTTTCCATTTCACTCTGGTTCTGAAAACTCGCAAATAACAACAGTAGAGGACCTCTTTCTGAGACCATTAAGAAGGAGGAGCTGTGATTGAGGAAAGAATAAGTGTAAGAGTGTACTAGAAGAAGTCTTCTGTGAAGAATGGTGGTTTCAGCGTGATGAAAGAAGAAATATTTTTCTAGAAGAGTTAATCCAGGATTGTGGGATACCCTAATAGGCCTGTTATCTGACTTGGAAATGTATTGTCATCATTACTTGTACTCCTGTCTTTGTCTTATTGAGGTATGCTTTCTCTCTAGCTCCAGCAGCTTTAAAGCTCTATTTAATGAATATTTAAGGTAATAGGTTTATTGAAGACACCTGGATATTCTTGTGAGAATAAATACTTTATGTTTTTTTATTGATTATCTTCCATTGTTCTCTTGTTCCTTTGCTGTTTATATTAATTTCACTCTCTACTTAATATTTTCAAAACATGCAGTGTATTGCAGATACTTATGGTTCTTCTGTTGGAAATACGTTTCTCTGAATATCACCAACTAAGTTATTAAATTGAATTTGATTTCATGACCAGGTGAGATTCATATTAAAAAGCTGCTAATAAATTGCTTTTACTTCTATAAAAACGTTATTTGTTAGAAACACTTACTAGCTAACTCTAATTTAACTTATTTTTATATGGCTAAAATTGTTTCCTAAACAATGGAGAATGTTACAAACAATAAGCCACGCTCATCACTATACGTTAAACTTCCTTCCTGCTAAAAACAACAGTATAATTGTCCATAAATGTTTAGATTAAAAACAGTATTCATTTCAAGATGTGGTACAGAGACTTACTTCTACAACTTATTCTAAGTTGGGGTTGAACTCTTTTGGAAATGTATAATGATAATGATTGTTGATTTAAGTAATCTAAGATTAAAAACATAGACTGCAACAGTATCCATTTCAAAAAATGCTACAGAGGTTTTTATAAGTTAATATAAGTTGGAGCTTTAACTCCCTTGCAAATATATAATGATAAAGATTGTTAATTTTGAAAGTAGCACTACTCTAATTACTCTTTTTCTTTACAAATAATGCTCAATTGGTTCTTTACAACCTACAAAGCAAGGAAGAATCACAATAGTTTACATTCCAATAAATATAAAAGAGCTGTATCAAACTATTAATAAAAAAACATAAATAAAATTTAAAAAAATGACCCACTATAATAATTTATAATACTAACCATAAATTATGAATAATCAAACTGTGTAACATCACACACTGTATCGTAAACCAAACCATTCCCTAAGTTTATACCTCTAATAATAATTTTTTCAGTCCAAGTGCAAATTTCCATGTAGGCTTAGAAAGCTTAAATATGCATGCACCCACTTATAATAAACTTTGTATTTCTACTCTTTTTCATGGCATCAATTATAAAATTAACAAACTACCACAATGAAACCTTCAAATCCCTAAAAAGTCTGAACGTGAGTCAAGTATCTTCTAAGAAAAACAAGCTCAAAATTTTAAGCCTCTTTTTGTAGTGTAAATCATTGTAATCAATATACTCCTTTATAGTTAAAAATTAACATTATGAACACCCCTTTATCTTAAAAACTACACTAATACCTCAATTACACTTTAAAAAGTTATTAATTTCTAAATTTTATTGGGTTCAAAAACATAAATAACACTAAAATTGCATTTACCTTTTAATTTTTAAGGCCCAAGAGAGCATTCAAAATAAAAGTACATTTTAAAATTAATCTTATTTTGTTACATGAACAATCAGTATTTTCTGTTACATTTTTTTATATTATAATTAAAATTATCTTTTGATCAGAGGAAGCTACATACTTAGACCCAAACTGAAAAGCAGCCTGGTAATCACTATAGCTAATTAAATACACTTTCCATATGTTTCTACTTATAAAGATTAGAATGCACTGTTTCATCAGTTGGGTACCTTTGCTGTAAGTGATATTTTCAGCCATAATCCCAATAATATCTCACATTTTCGAAGTATATAACTTTCAACAATATAAAAATAAAAATGAAACTATATTGCCACACACTTCTTTATAACTCAAGAATTTACCTCAAGATCTCCTTCTCCTTCCTGATCCAAGCCCATATCTTCATCCCATCCTTGCTCATTGTCATCTTCATAGTCATCGTCCATGGTACTATAACATGGCAAAAAAGGAAGAAAATAATTCACTTTGCATAAAATGTTCTTAAGATTCAAAACTTAACAGTATAAGATATGGAACATTGTTTCTCAGAAAACAACTGTATGCATTCTTTGCATTAGGAAAGATTTTTCATGCAGCAAGGAATCCTTGCAGAAATCTAAACTTGTTTAAAACTTTAACTGTATTTTTGTGAACATTATAAAAACTGTTTTTTTACTGAATAGTGAAGGCCAACACTTTACTGTGATTACAGGGAGGGTGCGGACGAGTGACTTATCCACCATTATGCCAAGATCTTTTTCTTTAGTTATGTTACTAAACATAACAGTCTAAAAACAACAAGTTATGGTAACAACAGTGCACTATCTTGCATTTATTATAATTAAATGTCATTTGTCTAATATCTGTCCAACTAGCCAATTGATCTAACTCCAATAGTTGTACCTCAACATCTTCAATGCAGCTAGAGACACCTAAGAGTTAAATGTCATCTGTAAACTTCACTAATGATGCTCTTATCAACATTATTAATGAAAAGTAACAAAAAGCAAGTTTCATACCACAATAATGAATTATAAACCAAATCCAGTGCTTAATTCTGATACTTGTTTTGGATATTTTTTACAATTTTCATTTAAAGCCAAAAACATTATAATTAATTTTAAGATGTCTCAGTTGCACTGGAATATATATTTAACTGACAATCAACTACATTACTTCCCTCCATCCTTATCCCAAAGAGTAGCCTTAATAACAATTAAATTATCTTCCAGTATTCAAATTCTCTCCACACCCATCAACAAAGACCTGGTACTCTTTTTGGGATTTAAGGACTGACCAACACATTAAAAACTTGTCATTGTGATTTTTTTAAAAATAAAAATCAAGTTAACTGCAGCTAACTTGAGTTTTGAAGTAATTTTGACCCATTGATTTCCAATAGTTTGATAGTTTTTGGCATTTGAATCATTATAGGTTTTTGTTTTCTTATGTATTGATTTGCAACATTATGTACTTGCAGTCACTTTACCATAAAGAATTAACTTCATTAATTTACGCTACTTATCAATAGGGGCAGTTTACTTTTGATCAGATATCAATGATACAGCAATTCATAAAAGCATTCTGATTTTCCAATCTATCTCAAGTTTCCATTCTTCCACAAATGTAAGATAAGAATAGGATACTTCAGCATATCAAAATATACCTTGAGAAAAATTTCAACTCTACCAGTTAAATTTAACATCAGAGGCTCTAAGTGATTTAGTTTTTAGAATAACTGACAAACACATATTGTGGTTTGTTGTGCAGAACTCTGTTCAAATTTTATCCTTGTTGCATTTAATTATAAAGACTCTCTGATCAACACTTAATTGATGCTGAGAAATTTAATTAATTAATTAAGGCCTATTGATCAGTGAAATAATAATCCTTGTCTGGAAAAGTCAGCAAAAGTTTGACATCTCTTTACTACAACTCAATGACAGAAGTCTTTACTGCAAGATAATAATTCCAAATTATTTTGAGAGCTACATTTGAATCATTAAACTATCCACTACAAGTATATTATATTACTAGTGAAAAAAAGCTAAAAAAAGAAGTTATTTACTTCGTGTTATTGCCTTTTATTACTTAACTCTTTCTGTAGACTGACAATTTGCCATTTGATATTTTTCTTATATTGCATATAATAATGTAATTAAAATAACACATATAGCAAACAGTTGAAAAATATATTGGATAATTCTTGGAGATTTTCAACATTTTCCTTCGAGGACAAAGATTTTATTTTGCAAATTTTAGAATAAAAAAAATTAGCCAGGGCATGATACATTTATGAATGAATCAAAAAATGCTACACTGCTTTAATAATCATAAAGTAGGGGTTCTTTAAAACGTGATAAAGTCCACAACTTTTATTTTTAATTTAACGGGAGCCTACACATACTAAATACATATATGTTTACACTCTTATACCTAAATTATACAATCCGCTTGTTATATTAGATATATCTGCTGTATCGCTACAATAAAAGGTATATAACATAAAAACCTAGAGATAGACCTTAGATATGCCAATAATACATTGTCAAATGTATTTATGATACTCTAATTTATTTCTTTAAAACAAACAAAAAGAATTCAATAAAATAATGAACAACTGATACACAATGATAAAACTTACTGATACACAAATTATGACCCTGTGACATTACTTGAATTTAAAAACTAGCCGATTCTGTAACAATAATTCGAATTAAGAAACTAGTCCAAGAAAAATTAAGCAGCCTGTTGATCTGTAGTCAAATAACTAGTACTACTTTCTAACTTCTATTTGCCAGCAACATACATAACAAACATAGTAATTTCAGATCACTGTTGACTTCATGTTACTGATTTTTAAAACAAAAGTACAACTACACAAAAAAATGTAGTTTTAAGTAACATGCCACAACCACAAATCACTAAATATTAATTTCATAATAATCTAAATTAAGGTGTTAAAAGCAACAGAAATAATGATACTATTAAAAGAAGCAAACTATATCATACGCTACATACAAAATTAGAAATAGATCTAATCTTACAAATCAAAATATACAGTAACTAACAGTAACACCAATAATAAATTAATATTTTATGGCAATACCGGGCTTTAAATTTTAAAACACTGAATTGCTAATGTTGTTACAGCAAAAGGTGTATTTAACAAACACAAAACAGTTTAATATTAGTTTCGCTTAGTAAGCAATTTTGAAAATACTTTCTCTTTATAAATTAAGTTTTTTTTTATTTTGAGTAATAAGCACTGAAAATTATAATAATAATAACATACATTAATAATATTCTTAGTATATATATATATATGTGTGTGTGTGTGTGGTTAATTTTACTTATTTATAGTTATATATATATAGAGAGAAATAACATATGGTTCTTCATTCAACAAAAATTCATTAAAATCGGTTATAGTTTATAATTATAGAGCTAATTTACTTAATGATGTTAATCTAATGTAACAATATTAAATTCAATAACGTCAAAATTTTAACACTATAGCAACAGTAATAAAGTACAGGAATTAACTTGTTAATGTTAGTATTACTACAAATAATACTATTATTATTAATGAGTAATGACGTCAAGACATAGGAACTTGGACACCAAATAGGCTAAGCAATTAGTATCATGAACATGACACTACTACTCAGTACTAGTCTAAATTCATATTTCACTAGTAAGTTGGACCAGATAGCATTTACTAGTAATATATATATATACAGTACCGAGTTTTCTTTAGTTCAACTGTGGTAAAACTGGAAACTTTTTAAGCTTTATTATTTTACAACGTGGCAGTTCGAGTTTTAATGTTACTGTTAAGTTTTATTTCGTAAACGTATAAGTTACCATTACCAGGCCTAGGCCCTGAGCAAGTGTAAAATGTCTTAATTCAGAAACAGTGAAACGCAAATCACCCAAAATTAAATTTTATTCACCTTTTGATATGGCAGAAAACAAAAGATCTTCCTATCACTTATACAGTCAAGTCAAACAAAACAACTTTTAGTTAAAAATATGTGGAATATGGAAATAAATTGGATATGTAGCATTCACAAAGCCAAAATAGTGATAAACAGTACTGCCAATAGTTCTCGATTGAAGTTCTTTTCTCTTCATATTTTCGCGTACCATCTTTCGTATAACTGTCGAAACGAATATAACCGTTTTGTTGTTTTATTTGCGCGCTTTTCTGTTTGCTATTACGTTTCATACAGAATAAAAACTGAATGTGATTATCTTTGTAGTTATCAATACTCAACTTATAAATTCATAAGTAAATATACTCCGAAAATTACATGTTTGTGAAATAAAGATTTAAAAATGTAAGCTATATATCTACAAATCCACTATAATATTTGTATATACACATACTTCAGAAACTAAACTAATAAATTAAAAAAACAGTAAAAAACACACAAAATATAATAAAATAAAATAAAAAAATACAATGTCGTGCGCATAAGTTAGTGAAAGTCCATAGTAAATAGTACAAACTGTCAGAAGTTTTAATATAAGAGAAACTAGTTTCAACATCTTCGTGCGTTCTCTTTCTGTGAGGACACACGAACGTGTCGAAACTAGTTTCTCAATTTCAAGACTTCTGACAGTTTGTTCCATTTACTTCAGGTCAGTGTTTCACAAATTACTATCATTGTGCGCCTAAGAATTGTCTAAAGTTTCCAAAGTATCACGAGTATGATTTAATGAATCGTGCTGTAAACAAGCCATTTTCGATAATTATCATATAAGTAACAACATATTTAAAAAAAAAATCTTCTCTCTAGTACTAAATCACTCCAGGTGAATTTTTTTAAATACTCTGTGTCATTATTTAACTTAAGTCATTTTTGAAATAACATATATTTGAAACTTGTATCTTATCACAATCTTTAAAATACTGGTACTCGTTTTCGTTGCTTGACCTAAAGCCACTTCATTCTTAAAACACGGGTCATGGAATTAGCAGTTTTCTCAATGTTAAGTTTATATTATAATACTTGCAATTTTTTTGTGAAATGTAAGGGGGCAAATGCCCTCTCTTGCCCTTTCCTGCTGACGCTCATGCACTAGTAATGTTTAACGGAAATTTACTCAACTGATAACAAGCCCTACACTGAGTGGTCACAAGTAAATAGACACCTAATTTTTCGTCATTTAACTGACTTATGCTAACTAATTTGTGTTCACAGAGCACTATATAAATGAAAATGGCCCGCACACTAATTATGTTATGCTACAACATGCCTAGAACTCAAGGTTCTCTGGAATTGTCAGATTTTGTTAGAGGAAGGATAGTTGGCCAAGCAGATGGTGGAATAAGTCAGCGGCAAATTTCGCAGAATTTGGGAATCCCGCTTTCGACAGTCAACAAAATCATCGTGCAGTTCAGGAAACACGGCAAGGAAACAACTGAGCAGCGTCCGGGTCGTCCTGGTCCATCGGAGAGGACAAAAAGGGCTGTCAAGAGGAGCATCGAAATGGATCCTAGATTAACGACTGCAGAAGAGGCCAAAGTTGGTGGGATGAGCCCGAAATCTGTTCAACGGATTCTCCATAGATTGGGTTATCGTTGCAGAGCAGCTAGTCGGAAGCCCTTATTAAGACCTGCCAACATAGTTAGACGAAAGAAATGGGCAAGTGATATGATGACCAAGCCTTTGGACTTTTGGAAGACTGTATTGTTCTCAGACGAATCAAGATTCGCTCAATTTTCGGACAGTGGAAGGATATGGGTCTGGAGAATGCCTCACCAACAGTTTTGGCTCAACAGATTGCAGCCAACTATGAAGCATGGTGGTTTCAACGTGATGTTTTGGGGAGCTGTTTGTGTTGGCGGGAGATCGAGCTTAGTGGAGTGCGTTGGCAACATAAATTTTGCGAAATACGTCGAAATAATGGAGGAAGGACTCTTGCCACTTTATTCCTCGGTTTTCTTGGACAAGAACACAACGTTGTTCCAGGAAGATGGATCACCGTGTCACAATGCTAAAAACACCCAAAAGTGGCAGGAAGAAGTTGCACTGGCCGAGCCAATCTCCTGACATGAATCCCATTGAAAACCTCTGGGCCATACTCGACCGGCAAGTCAAGAAACAACCAAAAAACCAACTTCGAAGAGCGATCTACTCCAAGTTTTGAAGCCTGTAACACCACAGCTTATATTATGCACTTTACAGGTGCCTGTTATTAGTAGTACTAATAAGTTGGCTACAGGTTTAATGTTGCACTGTAAAATATTGTTTTTGCTACTCAGCACATAAATCATTTGTCCAATGTATGGATATTGTGTCTTGTATAATGTCTAAATAAATGGCACTTGGAAACCCATGATGTCTCTGTTTTGTTGAGTTAGTATTTCAGAACAACCATTAGCAAAAAGTAGTGGTTTAAATCACTAATAGTCTCGGTTTATAAGTCATAAAATCTATACTATCTATCCATTCATCTGTTGTCACTGAATTGCTGTTTTCATTGACTTCATCCTCATTAATGTCTCTAATTTTTACTGGCTCCAATTTCTCTATTACTTACAGTCACAGTTGTCAGATATTACTTTTCATTCTGAACTCACCTTGTTGTCACTATTCAAGTCTTCATTTTGGGGTGTGATGAAAGATAAATTGCACAGCAACAAGTTTAGCTGTTAGGTGTGTTGAAAGGGTTCTTTGTTGTTTTTATAGTTTTTTTCTATATTTCTTAATATCAAGTAGTTCTATTTGCAAGTAGCTGTAGTAGATGAAGAGTTTAAAACTCACATAACTTTAGAGAAGTACTGCCAAAAGTCCTTTCTAACTGTTAAAGCGATGCCAGCCAACTTCCCTTTACAGCTCTGAATTCATTCAAAACAACTACATTGCTTAGTTACCTTAATTACATCTATGGCTTCTATCTCCTTGCCCTTCACCAACTCTTGACCTCTGTGCTTTGGGTTCAACACATAAGTTGCTAGTTGGGCAAGATTAAATCAAAAGGTTTGAAAGCTGGAAAATATTGTAATCAGTCATTGTTCTTTAGCTGCTGACAAGGGTGAGTGTTACAAAGTGCCTTCATAGCATTTTTTCATCATGAAGATAAGGTTTATCTCAGATGGCGTTGGTTTGTCACCTTTGTTTTGTGATAGCATGTGAGATTGGTTGCAGAATTCCACTAATTTGCACCCACAAAACATTATCATTTAGGATGATTTTTATAGCCATGAACAGTGTTGATGTTGTTTGACAAGAGAAAACAATTTCAGAGATCTTAACCTCTCCTTCTATAACAAGTCCTCCATCCCAGGCACCATCCTAGTAGTTCTCTGATGAACCCTTTCCAACAATTCATTGTCCTTCCTAAGGTAAGGAGCCCAAGATTAAACACAATACTCTAAATGTAGCTTAACCAGTGACCAATACAATGAAATTATATATATAACCACTTTAGACTCGTATTCAATATTTCTGTAAATACAAGCTATAAT
>NW_013667130.1:245636-247263 GCF_000517525.1 Limulus polyphemus
CTGCAACAAAACCGTAACCGGTCTTACTATGGCCAGTGGAGAGGAGGAAGAGGAAGGGGGAAATATAAAAACTACAAGAAATGATAAAAATGCTTATTTGTATACCTATCCTATTATATTATGACACATTGTCTTATATTTGAATTGAATATATATGCATGCACCTATATAGCTTAAAAAAATTATATGGCTTTCTATATATATACGGCTTTACAATTTCAAAAAATTATAAAACCCGCATTTATAAAACTCATGCGGTTACCAAATGCGGTCCATGCACCATTCTAGTATAGTTCAGTAGTCTCTCCAATCCAGTGTTTACGGGCTCTCCATATAGCTACAGGTTATAAGTATAGTTGCTATATATATATATTTTACAAGCATACACGTAACATGAAGTATGTTGATCACCATACACCATAGTGATGATACATACAGTACCACTATCAATGATAACATTGTAGCAATGATATCAAGAGCAATAGCCATCCAATCTGCATGAATCCAATCCAAAGGTTGTCATTGTTTCCCGACATACACCAACTACGAATTTCATTAAACTAAACTGTTTCAAATAGGACAGTGTTGCTATTACACACATGTATGCCCATGATGGACATTAAAAAACAAAGAAATAAGATTATTAAAAATTTTTAATTTAAAAAAGAAATAAGGATCGTAAAAATACCGAAACAATATAGTTAGCTTAAAGTGAAAATACAGTCGCAAAAAATTAAACTAACAAGTTTAAGGGTCGAGACACAAGATAAAAAAATTGGAAACTTAAAAACCTGCAACCGTAGACATTGTTTACTCAAGTTACAAATCCATATTTTGACTCCACCAAATGTAATTCTAGGGAACGGAAAAAGGGATTTGTAGCTTAAGAAAATAATGTCCACAGTATCTCCAGCCTTGTATACTTACCTAGTTTACCATCCCTACTTACAGGTTTTTTTTAAATTCCCGATTTTTTATTTGTCTGGTGTTTCAAACCTTAAGCTTGTTGGTTCACTTTTTTGCGACTGTTTTTTTTTTTTACTTTAAGCTGGCTATATTGTTTATGTATTTTTTTACGATGCGTAATCCATGTTTTTAAATTAACAATTTTTAATAACCTTGTACTACAAAGAATTACATTTGGTACTACAAAGATTAATAGTTCAATGAAGTCGTTTATTGATTGAAATACGCTATGATTTATCATTATTATGCAATATTATGTAACTCAAAAAGTTACCTAAATATGACATAACTTATACGCTCTCGTTAGTATCCTTGGGAACTTAAGAGAATATTTCGGTATATAATGAAAACTAATATCTAAAACATTGTGACCAGAAGTGGTTTAGTTCTAGTAATGCCGGAATTTACAAATACGTTATTTTATGTAGCACAACTATTTAAATGTTTACTGTACATTCTTGCGATTACAAAGGTATTACCCGGAGTTGTTGACCTTCATGCGTCTGTAAAAAAAAATCCAAAAATAACTTCTAATTAAAATTTAGTTCTTACTATCATTTTACATATTTGTATTTACTAACGTTATTATTGCTTCCTATATATTATTATACTTGGTTAGGGAGCTCGACTCGCAATCTGAGGGTCGCAGGTTCGAATCCCC
>NW_013667130.1:247609-252284 GCF_000517525.1 Limulus polyphemus
TCCGTGGTGGGCAGAGCACAGATAGCCCATTATGTAGCTTTGTGCTTAATTACAAACAAATCTTCCCCACTTTCACCGCAGCAATATCTACTTATCCACCTGTGTATAACAATTTTCAGAAGTTTTCGCTTTGTTGGACACATTGTAGGTTGTACTTGTATTAAAGTTTTTATAATAGAAAAAAGAATGGGAAATTAGTGTTAGGATATTTGTGGTGCATAAACAAACCAGATAGAATTAGTTATATGTAAGTGCGTGAGAACATTTATACATATAAATATAAAAATGGAATCAATATCTTACTTCATTAACACACACATACACACAAAAAATATAATTTGTGGAAAAGAAATTGAAACATCTTGATACCACGAGAAAAAAAACGATGATTCTTTAAAAGTTCACTGGACTGAGTTCTGTGTCTATCTTAGCCCCTGAATTCTAGTACAGTATAAAATGTAATGACAGAAATGAGCTATTTCTTCGATACATCAAAGTTAACCATCTGAATGGAGTTTCTCGGCAGTAAGTAGTACAGAAATGTATATCCGTTTACTTTCACTTTAAAACCTTTAAATACCAAAGTTAAAAGTTCATATTACGGAAGTTTACGCGAGAAAGTTATTCTCGTCGGCAGGTTAAATCACGTACTGAAAAATGCCTGTTCTATTATTTTTGTAATCTCATCTGAGTTTAGAATAGAACGACAACTTGCAGCCATAAATGGTGTTATCGGAACAAAACTAATGAAGCATTATAAACGATTAATAAAACATTTAATACGTGGCATTACGAGTCATTAAGAAAACAAACAATAAGTTTGGAAATTATGAAAAAGGAAATAGCATTATTCTATAAACCATGCAGAAAGTTCAATGTAACTTTTTGTGAATACGATAAACTGTTTATAAACTATTAAAGTTTTTCTTAATTTATTTGCTTATTGGTATTCTGATATTTATTATCATTGTTTCATATGTGTCTTCTAGAGGGCGCTAGTTGAAATATTCAGAATTCTATGTTAAGTTCATAAGTTAAGTTTGAATAGTTCGTTTGACCAGAGCTATGTATGACAACGGCCATCAGGCCATAGGTTAAGTATGAATAGTTCTTTTGACAACAGTCATGTATAACAATGGACCATAAGTTATGTATGAATAGTTCTTTTGACAACAGTCATGTATAACAATGGACCATAAGTTATGTATGAATAGTTCTTTTGACAACAGTCATGTATAACAATGGACCATAAGTTATGTATGAATAGTTCTTTTGACCAGAGAGCACTTAACAACTGACCATAAATCATAATGCCTGTATGTTGTTGAAGGTTTATCCGTATTAAACTAATTTTTTAAATAGTTTTCTTAGTCAAGAAGCGAAATGTAATATCAGAAGTTAGTGAATTGATAAAATTAATTACCGATAGATACAAAATATTTTAGATTTTTGCATGAATAGGACATCAAGTGATCTTTTTACAGTTTATACATATATATCACAACGTTGGCAACATGACATGTGTAAGTAGCTCTACCTCAGTGTCTTCTCACATTTCGTACGAACGGTTTTACAGATAGTACTTCGAACAATAAGTTAATTCAATTAGCAAACAAGCTATTTACTACCGTTATAACGACAACTACTTTTAGACTATTGTCTTATAAGAAAGTTTAAATTGTTATAAATCATTATACACAAGACAATATTAAATCAATTTAAAGAAGGAATACTTTCTCAATAATTAATAAAAAAAAACTCAAGAGAAAGTGGAGAAAGAAACAAAAAGTAGCCACGTTTGATTATATTTTCCGTATTTAAACATCATGTGTAATGTATAAAAAGGAATACTATAGACTTCTAAATGTAGTTTGTCTTTCTGATATTGAAAACTCAAGAACTCCTTCCCAGCTTATTTATAAAAACATTAACCTAACTTAACCTCTAGGTTGAGTTACTACTAAGTCAACTTCCAATTACGTCAGCGCCATGAAAAGAGTCTTCGCCGTAAAATGATAAAAAAAAGAAGGACAACTCATTACTATTTTAATATAGGTCTTTAAAATGCAATCACTTTTTCCATGAAAGCAATGGTATAGACGCTTTCACAAGAAATCTGTTAATTTACAAAGAAACAGTTTTGAAACTAATATACGAACAAGCCAGAATTTTTGACAAACTTATACTTCAATCACATAGCCAGAGAGTGCAATAAACAGAAATGTATGAAGTCAGGAAACTCTGCATTTATTGACTAGTTCATTTTAATCTGAATCACTTAAAATTTTTATATAGCTAAAATATATGCCTGAAGCATTCTATGCGTATCAAAGTTTAGTACTGTAAGAAATATAAAATTTATTTTCTGTTAATTTATTCTTCAAAATACAAACTCATCAGTTTACAAACCGTTTTTCATTATTTTTGCTATATATTTGTCATTAGCTTTGCCTGTTTGTTTTAGAATACAGCTATATTGTGTTAGTTGCTGTGTCCACGGCGTAGAATCGAACCCCGTATTTTAGCGCTGTAAGTCTGTACACTTACCGCTATCCCACTGGGGGACATTGTCATTAGCTAGCGTTGCAAGAGGGAAATTTATTATGAATATGTTTGTTTGTTTGTTTGTTTTTGGATTTCGCGCAAAGCTACACAAGGACAATCTGCGATGCCGTCCCTAATTTAACAGTCTGACTAGAGAGAAGGCAGCTAGTCAACACCACCCGCCGCCAACTCTTGGGCTACTCTTATATCAACGAATAGTAGGATTGACCGTCACATTATAACACCCCCACGGCTGAAAGGGCGTTATAATGTGACAGTAAATCACACTATTTGTTGATAAGGCGAGCAGAGCCGAGCGCCCTAACCATCAGACCATGCTAAGCCTATTATGAATATCTGATTACGTATTTATTAAGCTTATATTTTTCTCTATCAGAGGATGGTAAAGATCAATATGTTTTTATACGTTAAAGTCGTCGGTTTCAAGTTTCCTGTTGAGTTTTGGTAAAGTGTTTTTCTTTCCTTCCCATTTTATTCACTGTTGCAAAGAATTTTGTTCGATGTGTTTACCCTAATAGTTGATATAGTTATATTTTATGTTCACGTTTGCAATCTCCTATAGATGTTTTATGTTTCTATGGTTTGAAATATTTTTCATTCTTAGATATACATATGTATTTGATGCAACGTTATCGTTTAGAATTTGGAACGTTTTTCATTACATTATTATTTACAGTTTAATGATTACTTTTACGTCATCCGGTAGGACAATGATAAGTCTAAGGACTGAGAGTATTAAAATCCATTGTGGCTTTGTCGTAAGACAAACGAACAATGAGATCTTAATTTTTACTAGGATTTATCTCATGAATCGAAACCATAAGCTCAGAATAATATTGAAATATTTAAAGATACCGTTAAATCAAACAAGGGTAACGCATATATTTCTATTGATGATTTTTAAGGCTTATTTCCATCTAATTTCTCAGAACTCGAGCTCGGAAACAGCATACCTTTTGTGTTACTGTATTGTCATTATAAGTAACGTCATAAACCGATGTGAATCGTGAACGTATATTTTTGCATAGTGAGTTACAGCTGAAAACAGCGTGGTTTGCCTTGAGAATATCTTATCATGCTCTATGCGGTGTAATAAAATGTTTATGATGTAATGAGGCAAAAATAAAAACAATCTTGCTTGCCTTGAGAATAACTCATTGGCAAGATACACCGAGAGCGTTTGGCACAAGCTTTAACAAAATAAAGACATAGAAAAAGACTGGAAAAAGGACAGGTCTTAAGATAGGCGTGACGAAATGACTTCACATATTATATAATGATCCAAACTTTATTTATAAGGTGGTCAGTAACTAAACAGAGACAGCAATATTACGTTTGAGCTCAATGATGTTTCTTGCTGAGTGGCATGGCTTCGTCTTCTTCTTGCAACTGGTTTCCTTGGTAGCAGTCTTAACTCGTGGATCTACTAGTGTATATTCATCCAGCAAAATCTTGGAGAGAATAAAACGTAAGCCAATGATAAATAACTCTAATGAAACTGTATAGATACAAAATATGCCTAGGGTGTATTTTTCAATCATGCATGCGGGACCGTATATAACGTTTTTCTGATCGTAAATGCTTTTGTGAAATAAATATTAGCATAATCGTTTCAAAATTGTGAATTATTCAATACTTTATATTATGACGTGTTGCTCTATTTCATTACATCATAGATGTTTATCCTAATTTTAGTAGAACATATATATTACTTAAGAATTAATCAGACAAAATTTAACAAAACTTAATAAACTTCACCCAACTCAGGTTTTATTCAAATAACTGTTTACGTTCTTTACGCACTCCGAAAATCTAGTTCGGTTGAATCTATTGTCCAATGAGTAAATCGATACCCGTGGTGGGTAGAGCATAGATAGCCCATTGTGTAGCTTTGTGCTTAATTACAAACAAACAAACCAATGACTAAAATCATGTGTTAACACTTTTGGTTTCGGTTTATAAATTTTAAGTTTAAAATTAAATATTTAAAGGAGAGATGTTAAAGAGTTTTGTCTCGAGAGTTACTGAGCTATCTTCCCTACGGTTTGTTTGTTTTGGAATTTCGCGCAAAGCTACACGAGGGCTATCTGCGCTAGCCGTCCCTAATTTA
>NW_013667130.1:252909-271593 GCF_000517525.1 Limulus polyphemus
GCTGTTACTGCTGTAATGGTTCGTAAACAATAGTCGACATCTAGGTACTGAATGATGATATGTTATACTGTCTTGGGGAAGTTGTCTCCATCTTATGAAAGTAATAGGTCAATAAAAAATATACAAATTAAAGGTAACGAAAGGTCTCTTTTATTAAAACGTAATATCCCCTGGTGCCACAGCGGTAAGTCTGTAGGCTTATACCGCTAAAATTCGAGTCTCGATACCCGTGGTAGGCAGATCACAATAGCCCATTGTGTAGATTCGTGCGTAATAATCTCGCGGTGTGTCAGCGGCAAGTTTGTAGACTTAGAACTATAGAAGTTGGGATTCGATTCCGCACACTGGACAGAGCACAGATTGAATATGTGTAGCTGTGCGTTAAAAGTATAAATGCAAAATGTTATAGGGTTTTTGCTAAATATTTAATTATAAATAGATGTGTTTATTAGTATTAAAATAAAAGCTATTTTATTAAGATATTGTTATGAAAATTGATCGACAAATCAGGAACGTTGATCTCTATGACAAAAGCAATTGTACACGAATAACACCTTCAACTTAAATATATAATATATATATATATACATAAACAGCTAATACTACATCTGTTCTTCTATATAGGAGAGGAAAAATGCTATGACGATCTCGGATGTTTCAGCAATGGTGGAAACTTTTATGACCCTATCAAACGTCCAATCGACGTTCTTCCTCAAAGTCGTGACGTCATTAACACGCGATTCATTCTGTACACCTCTAAAGACAAAAACAACTACGAAATATTAGACCCAACAGATAAAAACAGTATTTCTAACTCAGGGATCATTCCATCGGCAAACACTAAGATACTTATTCATGGCGTTACTCTACGTTTTAGTTCTGAAAGATGGCTAAAGGTAAGTTCCACGTAATTTTGATAAAATATATGAGATAAAACAATTATCTTTTTTTATTTTTCAGTGTATGCTACTGTTTATTACATGAGGTTGATTGTATAAGAATACCACCTGGCCATGCCGGACCTCATAGATAGTTAAATCTTGACGTTGTCCAGTAGTTAATGCGTAAAATTCTAATATCAATTGATGGTGAAATAATTCATATAAGGACGTTTCGAGCTCCCTAACCACCTGGACATGCCTGGCCGTAACTCATAATTTTGTGAAAGTTATTAAATTATCGTTGTTAGATTAAAGAATACGAACTTGTTAAGTTATGGGTGTTGTTTAATCTAATGGAGATAAAAGGGCAACTCTCTATATAAATCTTATTGTAAAATATATATTTTCCACCGAAAGTGGTTTATTGAAAGGGTTTATTTCAATATCCTGTTCAGTTACAAAATAGAATATTTTTACTTATGTAAGAAAAGAACAGCTGGTTTTTAATGAATTTTAGAAACTAATGTAGTTTTTAGAAACTGTCAATTCTTTATTTTGCCCAAATTGTATATATATATATTTAAATGTTTATTTTACTCAGTAACCATCTCTGTGCTAAAACATGTAAACATAATTATTTTACGTAATAAACTATACTTTTACTTTCTGCAGAAGATGAAGGATGAATATTTAAAACAAGGTGATTACAATATCATCTTAGTTGACTGGAGCAAAGGAAGCTGGTTTCCATACTACCAAGCTGTAGCGAATGCAAGACTTGTAGGAGCTGAGATAGCCCAGTTGATTAGTCGCTTACAGGTAAAATTAAAAAGATCAAAACATACAAAACAATCATCTGGATGTTATAAATGATAAACGTGCCTTTGATAAGACAGCTCAACTAGTTAATTGTTTTGACTTAGAAACAATATAAACTGAGGGATGGAAATAAACCTGTTTAAGAATGATAAAACTACTCTTAACAAGACAGCAATAACTGGTTAGTTGCTAAAAAGTAAAAGTAAAGGAAGATGAATTGTTTGTAAATTACTGTAACCAACACAACTGGTAAGCTGTTCTAATTGAGGTGAAGACTTTAAGAGAGCTACATAGCAGAAGGAATACTGTGTGTAAACAAGAACCTTTCTGATGATAGCCTATGAAAGCTTTATTAATAGTTATTTATTGTTAAGATAAGTGATGTGATAGGTTTGTTATGACAATGACCAAATGAATTCTTGTTTTTAAGTGGAGATAACACAGTCATTAAAAAAAACATCAGCTGTGTAACAAATGAAAACCAACAGCAATTTTAAAGTTATACTGTCGTTAAACATTTGTCTACTGTATAGAATTAGGGGTGAAGTATGGTTTAACACTGGCTGAACTTTGCCTACCAGTTAAAATTAACTAAGTTTGCAATATATCAGAAACACATAGCTAGAAAGTTAAACAACCAAGTACCACCATGTATGCATTATAACATGTATTTACTTACAGCCAAAATTTCCTCTTACAGATCAAAGTAAATGAAAAAAGTTACAAGGTCACTTGATTTCAAATCCAAGCCATTCTTTCAATTAAATTTATACTTGTAACAATTTCAATATGCTTGTGAATAATGCTACAACTTCCAAGTCGAAAAATTAAAATCAGTGGCAGCTTGCCAACAAAACAGAGAAAGTATATTACAAGAAATTTGTTGAAAGTTACGTGCACGTGCGGTCTAGGAAGTCCTAACCTGTTTAGTGTGATTTACTTTTAAGTTTTAAAATTATCCTGTTTCTGATGTTTTTCCATTCAAAACACAAGGTAATGCAATTGAAATTGTATTTTGGCTAATATCTCACTATTATTCACTTTTCTTGTTCCTAAAAAAAGCAAACAATCATCCATATTACCAAGGCATATTGGAATTAACAATTTTTCACACAAATTTCTTTCCTTAACCCAAAAGAAAAGGAAAGGTTTAAGAAATGTCTGAAATAAAATCCAAATAAAATAAACTCGTTTAGTTCAAGAGGATTTAATCGTTTCTAAATAATAAGTTGAATGAATCACTACAGGAAGTCAAAGGCATCTCTTTAGACAGTGTCCATCTCATTGGCCATAGTCTTGGAGCACAGGTGGCCGGCTATGCTGGGGAACGATTAAACAAAGTGAGAAGGATCACTGGTAAGTCCGATTTTCTGTTATAATAATTCCAAGAAACTTGGACATTAGAAAAGGCCTTAACAATTTGTCCTTGTAGATAAGAATATTATCGTAATAAAGACAGTGCAGGTCCACTAATTTCGTCTTTCAAATAAAAAAATAAATATAAAAATCACATTGTGACAGTTTTGTTTTAAGTGAGAATTGCTATCGGAGGAGGACTCTCAAATATATGATGAAATTATTAAAAACATAAGCTTTTGGTGTTCTGCAAATCAAAGATGTTTGCTTATAATAGTTAGTTTTACCCTACTCTTTAATGAATAGTTTTGAGTATGATTGAGAGATGAAAAATATGTTAATACAGTTAAAGAACCTTTAAGATTATTAGATTCCATTATTTCATTATTTTTAGAACATGAACTTTAATATTTGTGTTGAAGCATTTTATTCTTAACTGAATTATAAATTAGATGATCGAATATTTAGAGTAATAGAATAAATCTTTTAGCGAAACTATAATGAAGGCATTGAACTTTCAAGTTATATAATGTTCAAATTTGACTGTCTGTCCATCCTCCGTCTGCCTGTTTATCTATTTATCTAATATTGAATCTCTTTATCAATAGCTAATTTTTTTATGTCTTCTATCAATATCTGGTGCTTTATATATATATACGTATGCATTCGTTATAGAATATTTTTAAAATACCGATAGTTACAAACACAGTTTCTACGTATTCGAGTTTTTCACTGTGCTTACAGTCTTTCTTTATATGTCATCAACATTTTGTAGTTCAAAACACGAGCCATTTAATCCTTAGGACTAGATCCAGCTGGACCCTACTTCACAGGCACGCCTGAAAATATTCGTCTAGATCGGAGTGATGCGGAATTTGTTGATGTGATCCATACGGACAGCAGCAAGATATTGCTTTACGGTAAATACTGTAGTAATGCAGTTTAATTATGGGCGTTTTTTATGGCAGAACTAATTAGTTCAGTCAGTTGCTGAACATTTTATAATATTGAAAGCATAGTAGTTGAGCTACATTAAAAAAAATCAAAGCAACATTAGTGCACTTTGACGAAGAATATTTTAATATGCCTACAGAAAAAAAATAATGGATGTTCGATCTTTTTTTGTAATACATATCAAGTAACTGCTTTCCTCTACCATTACGTACATTACATCCTGCAACAGGAAATATGGAAACCTTGATATACGACTCAAAGTGTCAAATTTTACTATTTGAAAATCAAACGTTCACAAGTGATGTCGGCCCGGCATGGCCAGGTGGTTAAGGCACTCGACTCGCAATCTGAGGGTCGCGGGTTCGAATCCCCGTCCCACCAAACATGCTCGCTCTTCCAGCCGTGGGGGCGTTATAATATGACGGTCAATCCCACTATTCGTTGGTAAAAGAGTTGGCGGTGGGTGGTGATGACTAGCTGCCTTCACTCTAGTCTTACACTGCTAAATTAGGGACGGCTAGCGCAGATAGCCCTCGTGTAGCTTTGCGCGAAATTCAAAAACAAACAAACAAACACAAGTGATGTCCTTAATGTTACGAAAGCTAAACATTTTTGTGTTTTCTCACAGAAATATGTTCCGCATTCCTTACAATCTAATGTATTTAAACTGAGTATCTTTATTCAAGTTTATGCAATTTGTTTAGCATTTATCATGAATGGATTATTTTGTAATGTGTTCTCTTCCTTAGCATAAAAACATAATAATAATCTATTACTGTTGCTTTGACAATTGATATTGAAGTTACATGCCATTAATTAATAAGTGAACTGCATGTCGTATAATAACGTTATAATTGTATTAAGCTGAAAATAACAATTCTTGGGTGATGACTTTAAAAGAAGTAGGACGTTACAGTATAATTTACTATAAAAATGAAATTTTCTATATATAAAAAAATCATTCAATGCTGGCTCTTGGAAAGTTTAAAAAAGCTTGTTGGAAATATTTTCATACAAGGTAATAATCGGGAGGATAATTTCCCTTTGATGGAGTGTTTAGGTAGAGTATTCACGATGAGTAAACTAGAAATTTAAGGCAACTACCTGTTGTAAAAACACAAGTGTAGAGGACGACGTTTCGAAAGTCTTCCTTCTTCAGGTCAGTTTGTGTAATATGTTGTAGGTTTTTATAGTATCCTGGTGGATTGTGGAGGACGTGATTGGTTTGTTTATCCAATAGGATACTATAAAGACCTACAACATCTTACACTGACCTGAAGACGAGAGACGGAAGACTTTCGAAACGTTTTACTTGTGGTTTTACAACAGGTAGTTGCCGTCCATTCCAGTGTACTCAGGATAATTTTGGACGTTTATAAATATTTTAAAGTAGTTTACTTTGTTACCACTGCCACCGAAGGTGGACGGAGGTTGTTTTCACCTCTGTGTACATGTGTATTTGTCAGTAAGATTTCACTAAAACGGCTGAATGGATATGGATGAAAATTGGTATAGATTTGAACTATGACCCAACTTAGAAGTTATTAGTTTTGTTGGGTCAAGGTCGCAGCAAAGTCACGATTTTTCACACTATTTTTGCTTTATAACTCAGTCAAAAATAATCGAATTGTGATGAAAGTTGGTGGACATATGTAGAATATTATTATTCATTGCTCTGCCAATAATGGTCCTTGTCTGTTGATAAAGACGGACATACGGACAGATTTTCGTATTTTTTGAGGGCCAAATATGACGTACACACAGCAGATATCCCGACATGGCGTGATGCAGGTATGCACACAATGTGGGTATCCCTCTATTTTGTTTAAGTTTTCGTACAAAACAACAAAACGTCTATCTGCTCACCCGACCCTGATTTCGAAGACTAAAGGGAAGGTAGGTAATTAATGAAACTATATCTTCGGGTACTCTTATTTGACTGTTACTCTTATAACTCTCACACAGCCCAAATTGCGGATCGCACTTTCGCGGCAAGCGGGTGCGAACCACGAATGTTCGGATTCGTAGTCTGCATTTGCCAACTACTAGCCCAACTCGGCCTGTGAGTTGTTTCAGTTCAGTCAGATATCATGTACATTCGAAAAAAAAAAATTACTGGACATAAAATATAAATAAATAAGACGTTGACATAGAGAAATTTTATAGGACTGTAAGCATTTTCTGAACAAGATAACTTAATTTATTTTAGGTCTAAGCACAACTGAAGTTGTTGGCCATGTTGATTTTTTTCCCAACAAAGGAAACGAACAACCAGGGTGTTTATCTGGTCCATTGAAAACACTTTTTTCAGATGGTGTTGAGCAAGGTGAGTAAAGTACTTTTTTTTCGTGCCTGATTTTTATTGCTTTATACATATAACTATGTCCATGAAAAAGCACTATCTAAAAAACAACAACCTTTACTATGTAGGCATGTGTAAATAACTAACCAATAATAAATTCTGTATTAGATAAAGCTAATCGACGTCTTTTGCTTAAGCTGAGCTTAGCATCACTGAGTACTAGGTTTCTCTCAAACTAAAGGTTCGAATTAAATCGTGTTTAATCATTTTCAGATTTTCTGGTTAAAAATTCTGAATTAAGTCAATTGAAAATAAGATGTTTATCAAAGTTGTTTATATGAACTCGTAACATTTTATTGAATTTAATCAAAATAGTACAGTTAAAGAAGTAGCTTTTCAACTTAACAAAAAAAACTCTTAATCATTGTCTGGTTTTATAACAAAAATCTTTTTAAAAGGTAAAACAGACAAAATGAAATTTGTATTTTGATCGCAAAATCGCGTTCATTCTCTTATTTCATCATAATTTAAACATCTAAAAAATAATACACAGCTTTAAAACTTTTAAAAATGGAGCTGTAAACTAGATGTTAAAAAGAGTGTGTAGCAAGACATCGTAAACCTGTTATTTAAAATGATTTGGCCTTTTTAGGAACGTTACATTCATACACTCAATTCAACACTTAGGAAGGTTGTTTGCAATATATGGTAACAATTTCCATGTGTAATTTCCTCGTCCCTCGTCTCTATGCAAATGTCATCTAAACATGACCTCCTTCTGGGAGAGTGAAATCATTGCCGCAATTATAAAAGTATGCAAAATGTAAAATTTAAGTATATCAAAGAAAGCGGCATCTGTAGTGTAGAACCTTGAAGAAATATCACTTTTGTACAGATTGGGCGCAAGTAGAGCATACAGGTCATTGTACTTGTTTTTCCGCAAGATGCTCCTTTGGGTTTCTCAAATAATCCTTCGGAAATCATTATCCGAGCACGTTTAATGGGCTTTGAGAAGCAAGTAAAGAGAAGGGGTACAATATTGACCTCAGTGTATTGCACAAAAACCTCCTCCGGCGAAATTGCACAGAAGAACAATAGTCTATAATTATAGCCACCGTATTGTTATAAGAAAGGTCTTTAAGGCTAAAACAATTATCCTTATATTTTTACTATACATTGTGAACAATCCCTTTGTAAGCTAACAATATTCTGAATTTTATGTCTAGGATTTGAATTTTCACCATCCATATACCACATTGACGACATGACTTTATTTTTCTTTAATTTGTTTCCCTTCTATAGCTCTTCTTTCTTTAAGTGTAGACAAAATATACAAAAGGAAATACTTGTAATAAATGTGTTGGATCTTTCTTTTTTTAATAAAACGTTGTTGTTAAGTTCTATCTGAACAACGTGCTTAACCATATTCGATGACGAGGAATGACCTGAGGATGACAAAACCTTGTCGAAACGTTGTACATTTGCTGTTATGTTAAACTTATATTAAAGTTTTTCTTCATTTCCCATTCAAACCGTCTCCAAGTATTATTAGTATTTAATCATACTTGGGCTACAAAAGACCTTATTCATTTATATAGGTGTCAGAAGACTTCTTGGCTGTGATCATCTAAGAGCCATCGATTATTATCTTGAAGCTTTAAGAAATAAAAAATGTACACCAGTAGGGATTGCATGTGAGCGTTGGGATGATTTTATCAGAGGGAAATGTGCTGATTGTGGTGAAGATAATAGTAAATGTGTCAAGCTGGGACCCCAGGCAGAAGAGTATCTGAAATACAAAGATGACAACAAAAGTCAGAAGCTGTTTCTCAAGACAGCATCAAACGAGCCATTCTGTTGTATGTATGGTTTTGTTTGTTAGCTACTGAAACTTGATATGAAATTTAGTTGCTCAGTTGCTTATAATAGGTGCAAGTATACGTTTATCTATTCCAAGCATTCATTCACCTGAAACTAACCTTAAAATATTTGTTTTGTTCTTTTAAAGAAAGATATCTTATCCAGTTAAACATTAAACATTTGTATCAGTGTTACATGATCTAGCTAACATATAAACTACAAGTCTCCTATATGGTATGAAAAAAGAATGAGACTATCAGGACTGGTACCTGAGTTTGTGACTTGGATGTCTACTATTGCTTTTATTTCCAGGGTTTTCGAGTGCAATACAACATTTTTTTCTCAACATAAGATATGGATCATCTAATGGAATAGATTTTTACAAATAGTATAAATTTCCAAGGATGTTTAAAAATCCAATATTATGTGATACCATAAAATGCTTTCTCAAAACCAGCGTTAAAATATGCCAATTAAAAACAGTATTTAACTAATTTTAAATTGTACCATTAATAATGCTGTTGTTGACATGTCAAGTGCACCTACTTGACGAGCCATGCACACAAATTAATACGAAACATATACACAAAACTGATACTCAATATATTTTCTATTGCAGTGTTTCATTACTACGTGGAAGTCAACATTGCTAAACCAGCAAATAGCACTAGCCAGAGAGGTCTTCTACACGTTACAATAAAAGGTTCTGACGACAATCTGAAAATGCGCCTAAGTGACCGGTAGATTATCAATTTTGAGATGAATTATGGTTAATAAGTGCCCAAGCCTTTTGTTGGCATGTGTTTGTTTACATTCTGTTATTTTAAATTATTTAATAAATTGCTACCAAACATTATATATAAAGATAGATTATAACTTGAATGAAAGGTAATTTATAATTCTATGTCATAATTCGAGTCAAAATGAATCTGGGAAAGACTTCCTTTACAGAATTATGCTTTGAATCCACTCTATAGATTTTGACTTTATTTATTGTTAAAAGATTACTAATATGAAATACATCTAACGAGTACCATAAAATATATAGATAAAAACTAAATACAAGATTTTAAGATTTTAATCAAATAAAACACGAAACACTCGTGAAACGATGCACTGTAACGTTAATTTCTACTTTCGCCTAGCTTGGTTGTTATATTATATCATATGTTTCATTAATTTAGTTGAGGACATTATGAGGACTTTTTTTGTATGATTTTGGTTTCATCATTAAAAATGGGCACAGTGACTAAATTATGAAGAAAAACGACTTAGAAATTCATGTTTTGATAATTACGGAGTTCCTTCTTTTGGTGAAGTGTATTTTTATTATTATATATTTACTCCCCTGTCCCCCAGTGGCTCAGCGATAAGTCAGTCGCCTTACAACGCTAAAAATTATTACCTATCTATGCTTTTCAAATTATTAAAATAAACCAATATCAAAAGAGTTTGGTTTGTTTTGAATACCGCGCATGACTACACGAGGGCTATCTGCGCTAACAGTCCCTAATTTAGCAGTGACAAACCAGAGAGAAGGCAGCTATCAACACCACCCACCACCACCAATTCCTGGGCTACTCTTTCACTAATAAGTAGTGATGTTGATCGACACACTATAACGACCCCACGGTTGAAAGAGCGAATATGTTCGGTGACAGGGTTTCGAACCCGCCACCCTCAGATTGCGAGTTGAGCGCCTTATCCACCAGGGCATGCTAGGTCTAAAAGCAAACGAAAAACTTTGAAGAGCATAAGCACGTTAATCTGTGTATGGTGCTCCTAAAACCATTGTAATAATTTGGTTAAAAGAGCCATAAAGAAGAGGATTAAATACGGAAAACATAAGCATGACGTTCACGAAATTATTAATCTTATCTTAATTACATAGGACAGAAACAGGCTAATTTTTGTATTTTTTAATTATATTTTCTGCCTGCAAAAAAGACTTTAAAAATTATAAACAAGGATTTTGTCTTAATACTATCCAAAACAATAATAAATATAAAGAAAACCGTCTTAGAAACAAAACTGAAATAATAGAACACTCACATTAGTATACCACATACTCTATTATTGACTGTTTTGTTCTTTATAAAGTTAACGATTTTACAGTTATTCTATATACGCCCTCCCCCTACTCCCACTCTCACCACACAAATATATATACATCTGCCTATTCCCATTTATAAGAATAAAAATTTCCAGAGAGTTTGACTTTGTGGGTTGTATTTGTATTTACGTTTCTATAAGGGAAGAAAGAATGGACAATTAGAGTGAAGATATATGTAGTGCATAAACAAACTAGCTATAATTAGTTATGTGTATGTGCGCGAGAACATTTATACATATATAGATTTAAAAAAATAAAATAGGTATCTTACTTCACTGACACGAAAAATAGAGATAATGTCTACTACAATTAGAACACACATTTACATTTGTTTTAGGAATGGGAGTTTAAAACCAGGAAAGAAGTTAAAATATCTTGTTACCTCGAGAAGAAACGTTGGTTCGATAAATTCGTTACAAGCTCACTGGACTAAGCGTTCTGTGTCTATCTTAGACCCTGAATTCTGGCACAGTAGAAGAAGTAATGCTAGAAATGAGTTATTTCTTCGATCCATCAAAGTTAACCCTCTGAATGGAGTTTCTCGGCAGTAAGTAGTAAAAAAGTTATATCCCTTATTTTCGCTATCAATTTGAATCACTCACTTAAAATCTCCTGTTCTTTTATCTTGAATCTCATTTCAGTTTAGAATACAACGTCATTTTGCATGCATAACTGTCGTTGTTGGGACAAATATAACGAAGCAAATCTCATAAATAAAACACGCTTTTTGTGATAATTTTTGATATGAAAGTAATATGGAACATTTCCTGCTAAATAAGTATAATGTGCATAATTAAATCCTGTACAGTTGATTTAAACATTATAAATTATCAGTAAAACATTTCATAAGTTATGTGGCGTTACGAGTCATTAAGAGAACAAACAGTAAGATTGGAAATTATAAAAAAGAAAATAATATTATTTTATAAATCATACACAAAACTTAGTGTAACTTTTTTGTGCATATAATAAAGTGGTTAATAACTTATTCAAGTTTCTTCATAATTCATTTACTTGTTGTATGTTGCATATCTATTGTATAACTTTGTCATGGTTTCACATGTGTCTTCTAGAGGCCGCCAGTTGAAATATTCAGAGTTCTGTGGAAACCCAACTCAGGCAATAAAGCCCAAAGAGGAAGTGACTCTGTCGTTGTGTGACAGTGATCAATGATTTTTTGTATGAAAATAACCAGATTTTGTACTGTTATATTTAGAAGTAACATGCTTGATGAGAGGGGAAAATCTTTCCAGTAGAATCTGTTAAAGGTTATGTTGTTTTATGAATAAATTGTTGTACATAACACACTTGCGACATTTCTGTCTTCAGTTAACACCTGTTTTGCAAGTTTATACAAAGAATAAAACAAAATCACCAAGATAACATAATAAAGGCTTAGTTTACATTATATTACGTCTTATCAATCTTCTGTAAGTTCAGATATTGTAATCCCTGGATTAAGTTCAAGATTATTACGGCTAAGATATGTCAAAACTATTTTGGTGTATTTAGTGTAAAGTAAGAAAGCATGGGACAAATAATTAATTCCCAATTCTTCTTTTAAGATAATCTACAGTATTTTCTCATAATCAAAGTTTTTCTTCATTATATTTAACAATAATAAAATATTCACTTACAAAATAAAGAAATCAATAATATCAAAACAAAACAGTTTTTTATATCATGACACATTCCTTCCACCAATGTCTGATTGTTATATGAACAGGACTCTGGAAATGTGGGTAAGAAAAGAGGTAAAATACATAAATAACTGAAACTTGCTAGCCACTATAAGAATGCCAATCTACTAGGTACTTATCATGGAAATTCACTAGTAGAGACATGTTGCTTCCACCAGACTGCTTTTCAATGTAAGTTTAATACAAGCTAGCATGAGTATAAATCAACATGGAGCAGGTGTTACTTTCTGTCCAAAACTATAGACTCACAGTCTACATGATTATGCATTCTAATTGCACAATGTATACCCCCCCCCCCATTCGCACAGCGGTTTGGCTGTGGGCTTATAATGCTAGAAACCGGATTTTGCTACCCGTGGTGGTCAGAGCACAGATAGAACATTGTGTAGCTTTGTGCTTAACTACAAACAAACAAACAAACAAAAACACCATGTACTGAAACAAATGCTAAGAAAATATCCAGTAAGACTGTATGCTACAAGTTATTCCAGCCTGCATGACTGAAAATATTATATCATAACTAAATAAAACACACTGGGTAGACCAACTTTATATTTGGTATGCTCTGTAAACTACTTTCTTTAGATTTCGCCTTCAAAAGATAACTTCATATGCTCATGAATATTTTCATTTGATCCAGTTGAAAACATTACTATATTACTATAACTAAAACCATGTTTTCTCCTCTAATGTAGTGTGAGTTTAATCATTACTTTTATCTGGTCAATAAAAATCCACATGGTCTGCTCTGCAGATATTCCGTTACTACTCAGCAGTTTCTGCAAGATGTCATGCAATCGTCTCTCCTCTGAAAATTACTCTATGGCTCAGAAAGTAAGTGTCATTATGTCGCTTTGGTACCATTAATCTTGTGATCAACAAATTGTCTTAACTCTATAATAATTATGCACTGATCACGTAATGTAGTGCATAAATTTAACCAGAAAACACAATTTGATAGCTTAGAAAGTAAGGAACACCGCTTCCTATTAGTCATTGATCTTACAACCAAGTGAATGTCCTAACTGATAGTCAAACTTTTAATCCCAGTCATATCATTCACGAGATCCTAGTCAGTAGCTTAGCTGATCATCAGAGATATTACATAGATCCTCTGAGGGTGATTCCTCATCTTACACCTCTCAGACATCTTCCTGTTCATATTCTTGGTCAATATGATACAAAACTGAGCTCTTTCTATCCTCTGATACATCAGTCTCAACCTATGATTCCTGTTCTATGAGGGATATCTATCCAAAGAATGTGAGTTTAATTAAACAATTGATTTTTAAAGGTTATTTTCAAGATTATTACATCTCGGGAACGGGAATGCTGTGATTGAAAATATAACCTATACTGATGAAAATAATTTTAACTTTTAATATTAACAATGAACATCAATATTAATGTACTTCCTGATCTGTCTCGCAAGCTTGCTATGAATGAGTAGCTATAAATCTGAACAGTTGATCTAAGTGTTATATAGAGTTTGTGATTTTGCTTACATACATTGATGATAGCATATCTATATTGATACTTGTAATAGATTGTTAAACACATTTGTTAGAAACGTGAATAATCAGTTCATGGAATATTATTGATTAGAAAGTATACAAAAAAGTGTACACTAACTTAGATGTTCATATTGATCATTTCTGGATAAAACTTCAGAAATACAATATAATGAATATGCATTTAGTGTTTTGTATAATTATGTAAATTGAAAGAATCAATAAACTATGTTTATTGACTTTTAAATTATGTGAGATACAAAAGCTTAGTAAAAGGTTGTGATGAGATAGACTAAATATCCAATAGGTTTGAAGTGTTCTCATTGTTTGGAGATTACTTCTGTCGTTTACGTTTAAGGTTAATGACCTTCAGATAGAAACAGAATGAATGCCTATATACTATAAGTTTCAGTCAGCAAGATATATGCTCTCAACAAAACTATATACAGAAAGGTAAGAAACTGTTTAAGTAGATCTTTTAAGCTTTAGTGAAATAATTCAACTTATAAAGCTAATTACGAAATTATCATATATCATTTAGAGATTTATATAAGTGTCCTTTTCAGGACAAATAGATGAAATGAATAATAGAAATGAATCAGGGATATGTGTTTCACATATAAAAGTCGGGAAATACTAAAAAGTATGTCACGAAAATAAATGTAGAAGTGAAAGTATAATGAGTATGTTAAATGTGTACGAAATCGATAGTTAAAAACACTATTGGCTATACTAACTGTCTCATTCAACATTTATAAAACATCAGATGTGATGAAAACTGTTCAGGATGTATATCAACTGGCGAAGCAAACACTAAAGAACTAATTAACCAGTGAAATGTTTTATACATAAAGCAAGGGATAATTGTAAAAGGGGTTATAGTATAATATTTGCCTTATTCAAATAATAAATAAATTAAGATAGTAGATGTTTTAATAGTTGTATCATTGAAATAATGGTTTTACTTGTAGATGTTTAGGACATATAATTAAATCTAGACATTGATGACGTAATCACAAGTTAAATAGGTTGAGACACCCTATGATAAACTCATCATCCTATTGATTGTTTGGTTGTTTGCAGTCAAACATAAACCTACTCAATGGGGTACCTGTGCTCTGCTCACCACGGGTATGGAAACTGGAGGTCTAATCCTATTGAACTATCTGATTATAATAGCATCATCCGCCCTAGTAACACAATTTGCCAAGTAATACCATCCGCTTATGGAACCTTAGTAACACAATGCACCTAATAAACACTATCCGCTTTTGTAAAGCACGTGTAATACAGTTAAATATACAACTGAAAACTACAAATATAGGCTAAGACAAGCTGAAATCCTTATGCAGTCCTAGAGGACTATAGTAACACTATTTGCTTATGGAAACACCGTACGTCTATAGTAACAACATCCGCCTTTGTAAAACGTATGGAGTGCAATTAAATATATAAGCGAAAACGATAAAGTTGACGATAATGATAAGAACTAGATATATTAGATGTCAGATTTAATGTAAGTTTTACAAACAAAGCAAAACTGTAATTTTGAGAGAGATTAAAAACTATTCAGAACTGATAATTGTGAAACGTACAATATACAAGTTAGATGAATTATTAATTTTAAGACTTTGATTGTTATTGACATAATCACATGTTAAGACACCATATTATAAGCTCATCATCTTATTAAAACTGTTTGCCTATAGTAACATTATCTGCTCTAGCACCACAAACATTAGTAATAAAATCTGCCTATTAACACCATTTGCCTATAGAAAGACTATCTTTTGTAAGACTATCTGCCTATAATACTTTAGTAACAGCATTCGCCACCCGCATCGTGACAGCATCCGCCTATAACAGGGATTCCCAACCTTTTTGTTCCTCTGTACCCATTGGCCTTTGGTATTCTGACAGGTTCCCATGTACCCCTTGACCTTGGACATTCTGACAGGTTCCCATGTACCCCTAAAAATTAGGGATCAAAAATTGATAAAATTATATTGATTTTATATTATTTTATTATGACCAATGTTCTTCTGGTTGAATCTAAACTGCCTTCCGTTGATTGTTAGGAGCAAAATTCATCACAATCGCGCTCAATTCCAACAATGTTTTTCTGGTTCAATTTGTATACTCGTAGCTGGATGTCAACCTTAAAATTATTTGTAATATACGAGGCAAGACAAATCAATTTTTTTTATTATATATATTTTTGTGGATTTGAAAAATTTATAGAATGATGATTGAAATATATTTTATACAATTCATTAGACATAATAAAATCGTATACTGTTCACTGTAGACTATTTGGCAGTTCCCTTTTTTTCGTTATGTTGTGCAGTACATTGCATCACCGACGATGGTAGTATCCTTGGAAATGATACAACAAAAGAACCAAGCATGGTCTAGAAATTAGCATGTCGGGCTGCGTATCGAAAGGTCTAAGAGACAAGTTGCGATATGCGTGTAATTGCTAAACACACTCAGCACTTTTGACTTCCGGGGAGGGGGAATGATAAACGTGACAACCAATCTCTTTCTATTCGACTTTAAGTGACCATGTAGGCCAGACATTCCCAACCTGGGGTACATGTACCCCCAGGGGTTCATTTGCACTTCCCAGGGAGTACATAGTGGTCTGAGAGTATAACCATGGTTTACACTTTACATGGTGTTTTAATCTACAGTCAGACAAAGAGATCAAAGTGGCTCACATAAATAAATATACGCTGAGTTCAATTTATCGATGTTATCAATACTATAAGATCCTTATGCAGTCCACACATACAGATGTTGATTGTTGTTAGCAGCAAAATTCGTCACAATCGTGCTCAATTCCAACAATGTTCTTCTGGTTCAATTTAAACTGCCTTCCGTTGATTGTTAGCAGCAAAATTCGTCACAATCGTGCTCAATTCCAACAATATTCTTCTGGTTCAATCTAAACTGCCTTCCGTTGATTGTTAGCAGCAAAATTCGTCACAATCGTGCTCAATTCCAAGAAAGGCACAGACTGCAACGTCTTAAGTATTTTCGATGGAATATGTAGGTTACTTCAAACTCTGACGTCATCGCAGGCTGAGAGTGTAGCCATCTATAACTGCTCGATTATAGTTAGCGTAAATCGAAAACGACGGCGTTGATGGGTGTAGCGGATAAAATGGTTCGTGATGAGACTGCGGGGTCATTGTGGACAGAAGGCCAGAATTTCCTGCTATAGCAGCAAAGTCTGTTGCCAGTACCGTTGATAAAAGGGGTCGAGAAGCCGCTTGAAACTTCTCAATCTCTGTCTCCTTCAGTCGCTTCTCCTTAGCTCTCCTGTTCTGAAACCAGATCTTCACCTGGGTTTCTGTGAGGTTCATGGAGCTGGAAAACTCGGCCCGTTCGGCGATGGACAGATACTGCTTCGTTTGGAACATTTTTTCCAAGGCAAGTAACTGCTTCGTAGTAAAAGGGGTTCTGGGTTTTCGACTGCTCTTGTGACGTTTCAGGTAGCACGTGACCGGTGACGTTGTTGGTGTTGAGACTTGCGCCTTTGAATCTGAATAGGCGAAAAAAAAAGAGTCATTATCAGGATGTTTCTACCATTTTTCTCTGAATAATGAAGCAAAGTAACCGACAACTACCAAAAAATTATTAAATTTCGAACTCAATTGGCATTGAATCATAGAAAACAGACCAATGTTCTGGCGAGACATAAATCGTTGTTTGCCAACTTATTATTATATTAGCACAATGTGCTTTCCTTACTTACTAAAGTAGCAAGAAAGGTGTTGAGTGTTAAAAACAAGACGTCGAGAACTGATTTTATAAACAAAAGCACTGAGTAGAAGTGAAATACAAGGATGCAACACGGGATAATTAAACACGAAACTTCAGACTTAACGTTTCTCCCTCTGTACGGATTTACAAGACTCAAATCTGGGGTTCGATTTCCCGCGGTGGAAACAGCAGATACCTCAATGTGGCTTTGCTCAAAAAACACAAACAAATGAAGAATATCAGTCAAATAAATTTCCTGCGTTCAGATGTGACCTGTGTGGGGTGCCGGAGCGCCGCTCCTGTATTTTTTTATTGTTTTTGTGCTTTAACACAAGATCAAATATTTTATGGTGAAGAAATGCTATATAAACTACCCTTGTTATATCAGTTGCATTTTTTTATGACTCAAATATGCCAGTTGATTATGTAATATTAAACTAATAAGTGGTTTGTAATTATAAACAAATTAAATGCGTGAAAAGCAGCCTACATGGGCATTTACAATTCAAGGTTCGTACGTTTATAAGGATTTAGTTGGTCTTCCAGCAAAGCGGTTTTATTACTGCATCACTGTATATTATGTATATATATATATATATATCGATGGTTATTGTTACACAGTACAACGCTTTCATTTATATAGATGAGAAATGGTAAGCCTAAATTTCAAAATTTCATTGTAGAACACGACACATTTTAATGTCTATTATTGTAGCTTATACAAAGGTTTTCGTACGTTATGTTAACACGTCTTGGAAGCCTCATAGCGCCGTTACAATCAGTGTTGCCACGTTCGGTCATGCTCTATCTGACGACCGTGCATCTTGACAAAAGCCCTCTAACGTAGTGTTTATTGAAAAAGACATCTGCGTAAGGTTATGTCTAAAACACACCACTCCACCAAACATGCTTTCCATAATCCATCTAGTGTGCGAGTGCCCGATTCAACAATTAGATCAAATAGAAAGCCATAGGCAACTTAACCATTATGTCTTTGTATGGAATAGCACGAATGCCATTTTCATTCTCCAGTTGTTTGAAGTGTGCGATAGTTGAATGAGAGATATTAACAAAAGCCTTATCTTGGTGAACGCACACATACTTTATTGGCCTCATTTTCAGACGGAGATATTATTGATTATGTTGTTTGGGGTACTGGATGGCTTTTGTAACTGACCTTTGAGTTTGTGGATTTTCATTGTTATCAGACATCACACTTTGCTTATCAACGGCTAGAGTACGACTTCTTAGAGGTCTGTGATTGAAAGAATCTGGTACACCAAGTTGATCCATATTTCTTTGTAATTAAGTACAAGGTATGTTCCTCCGCTTGGAAATTTTAAATATATCATCTTAATACACACACACACACACACACACACACACACACACACATATATATATATATATATATATATAT
>NW_013667130.1:272565-279171 GCF_000517525.1 Limulus polyphemus
AGCCTGACCCCTTGTTACTTGATACATTCTGTTAGAAGAGATTACCAAACGATACAGACCATAAGTTATGTATGAATAGTTCTTTTGACCAGAGAGCACTTAACAACTGACCATAAATCATAATGCCTGTATGTTGTTGAAGGTTTATCCGTATTAAACTAATTTTTTAAATAGTTTTCTTAGCCAAGAAGCGAAATGTAATATCAGAAGTTAGTGAATTGATAAAATTAATTACCGATAGATACCAAATATTTTAGATTTTTGGACATGAATAGGACATCAAGTGATCTTTTTACAACTTATACATATATATCACAACGTTGGCAACATGACATGTGTAAGTAGCTCTACCTCAGTGTCTTCTCACATTTCGTACGAACGGTTTTACATATAGTACTTCGAACAATAAGTTAATTCAATTAGCAAACAAGCTATTTACTACCGTTATAACGACAACTACTCTTGGACTATTGTCTTAAATAAAAGTTTAAATTGTTATAATTTGTTATACACAAGACAAGACTAAACCCATTTAAAGAAGGAATACGTTCTCAATCAGTAATAAAAAAAGAAACAAAAAGTATCCGCGTTTGATTATATTTTCCGTATTTATGCATCACGTGTAATGTATAAAAAAAAGGACTAGTATAGATTTCAAAATATTGTTCGTCTTTCTGATCACTGTACACTCGAGAATTCCTTCCCAGGTTATTTCTAAAATACTAATTCAACTTAACCTCTAGGTTGATTTACCACTGTGTCATGAGAAAGAGTCTTCGCCGTAAAATGAAAAAAAAAAGTATAACTTATTATTATGGGGGATATTGTCATTAGCTAGCGTTGCAAGAGGGAAATTTATTATGAATATGTTTGTTTGTTTGTTTTTAGATTTCCGCAAAGCTATACGAGGGCAGTCTGCGATAGCCGTCCCCAATTTAGCAAATAAACTAGAGCGAAGGCAGCTAGTCAACACCACCCGCCGCCAACTCTTGGGCTACTCTTTTTACCAACGAATAGTGGAATTAACCGTCACATTATAACATCCCCACGGCTGAAAGGGCGTTATAATATGACAGTCAATCCCACTATTTGTTGGTAAGGCGAGCATAGCCGAGCGCCCTAACCATCAGACCATGCCAGGCCTATTATGAATATTTGATTACGTATTTATTAAGCTTATATTTTTCTCTATCAGAGGATAGTAAAGATCAATATGTTTTTATACGTTAAAGTCGTCGGTTTCAAGTTTCCTGTTGAGTTTTGGTAAAGTGTTTTTCTTTCCTTCCCATTTTATTCACTGTTGCAAAGGATTTTGTTTAATGTGTTTACCCTAATAGTTGATTTAGTTATATTTTATGTTCACGTTTGCAATTTCCTATAGATGTTTTATGTTTCTATGGTTTTAAATATTTTTCATTCTTAGATATACATATGTATTTGACACAACGTTATCATTTAGAATTTGGAACGTTTTTCATTACATTATGATTTACAGTTTGATAATTACATTTACGTCACCCGCTCGGATCATGATAAGTCTAAGGATTCAGAATATTAATATCCATTGTGGCTTTGCTGTAAGACAAACGAAGAATCAAATCTTACTTTTTATTAGTTTTCTCATGAACTGAAACCATGAGCTCAGAATACTATTGAAATATATAAAAATACCGTAAAATCAAACAAGGATATATGAACCAGCGAGAGTTTTGGGGCAAGCTTGTACTTCAATCGTATAAGAGAGCGCAATAAACAGAAATGTATGAAATCACAAAACTACGCCTTTATTGACTAGTTCATTTCAATCCGAACAAGTAAAAATTTCTTATATATCCAAAATGCAAGTTTGGAGTATTCTATACGTATAAAATTGTCTTTCCATACGGAATCTATTACTTATTTACTGTTGACTTATTCTTCAAAATACAAATTCTTACGACCAGTTTACATTACATAGTTTTACATTATTTTTGCTGTATTTGTCATTAGCTATGCCCACATTTGTCATTACCTTTTCCGTTTGTTTTAGAGCACATCCACATAGGACTATTTTGTGGAATCGAACCCCGTATTTTAGACTTATAATCCGTAAACTAACCACTGTCCCCATTATTATTAGCTAGCGAACAAAAAGGAAATTTATTAAATGTTTGTTCCTTTTTGAATTTTGCGCAAAGCTACACGAGGGCAGTCTGCGCTAGCCGTCCCTAATTTAGCAGTGATAGACTAGAAGGAAGGCAGCTAGCCAATACCACCCACCGTCAACTCTTGAGTTACTCTTTTACCAACAAAGAGTGGGAATTGGCCGAACGTTATAACGTCCCATCGGCTGAAAGGGCGAGCATGTTCGGTGACGAGGATTCGAAATTGCGACCCGCAGATTGAGAGCCGAGCGCCTCAACCATCATGTCATGCCTGACCTATTACGAATACCTGATAATATATTTATTAATATTAGTTTTCTCTCCACTTCAGGACGGTAGAGACCGATATGTTTTATACGTTACAGTCGTCGGTTTCAATTGTCTTATTGAGTTTTGTTTTGAAGTTTCTTTCCTTCCCGTTTTATTCACTGTTGCAAAGGATTTTGTCTGATGTGTGTACCCTAATAGTTGATTGAGTTATACTTTATGTTGTCTTTTGCAATCTCCTAGAGATATTTAATGTTTCTATGGTTTGAATTATTTTTCATTCTTATGTTATATTTCATGTAACGTTATCGTTATCATTATAATTTGCGTCATAAACTAATGTCAATCGTGTATATCTACTTTTGCACAGTTAGTTAACGCTGAAAATAGCGTAATTTGCCTTTAGGACACCTTATCACGGTCTAATGCAGTATAAGGAAAGTTTTATGATATAATAAGGCAACACTAAAAACAATCTTGCTTGCCTCGAGGAAAACTTATTTGCATGATATACCAAGAGAGTTTGGCACAAACTTTAACAAAAAAAAAATGTAGTCGTGACAAAATGTTATACAAAATTTCAAACTTAATTTAGCAGATGGTGAGAAACTAAACACAGACAACAATATTAAGTTTGAGCTCAAGAATGTTTCTTGCTAAGTGGCAGGGAATTTTCTTCTTGCTATTGGTTTCCTTGGTAACAGTCTTAACTCATGGATCTACTAGTGGATATTCATCCAGCAAAATCTAAAAGAGAATAAAACGCAATTCTAATTAAGTTATATAGATACGAGATATGTCTGAGATGTTTCTTTCAATCATGATTGGTGTTTCATTAACGCGGGATCGTTTATAACGTTATTGGCTTTTGTTAACTAAATATCAACACAGTCGTCTCCCTTTCTCTTCGCCCCCCAGTGGCACAGCGGTATGTCTGCGGACTTACAACACTAGAAACTGGGTTTCGATACCCGTGGTGGGCAGGGCATAGATAGTCCATTGCGTAGCTTTGTGCTTAATTCCAAACAAACTCTCTTTCTCATAGTTTAGTGAAATTACCGTATTAATAGAAATCAAAATACTTTCCTGAAACTATTTCATTGAAGTCATAGTAAAAAAATCATAATATCATCCAATAACAGACAACTGACTTTGTAAAAAATAATAATTTAAATCTTTATTGTTTAATTTTATAGGTTAAATATAATGTTTAAAAAATTTTGAATCAGTCAAGATGTCTATTCTAATTTTATAGTACATATTTTGGTCTTGTCTTACAAAAATTTCACATTCAAGTCGAAATAAGTATTATTTAAGAATTAATTAGACAAAAGATACAAAATATGCCTAGGGTGTATTTTTCAATCATGCATGCGGGACCGTATATAACGTTTTCCTGATCGTAAATGCTTTTTGTGAAATAAATATTAGCATAATCGTTTTAAAATTGTGAATTATTCAATACTTTATATTATGACATGTTGCTGTATTTCATTGCATCATAGATGTTTATCCTAATTTTAGTAGAACATATATTACTTAAGAATTAATCAGACAAAATTTAACAAAACTTAATAAACTTCACCCAACTCAGGTTTTATTCAAATAACTGTTTACGTTCTTTACGCACTCCGAAAATCTAGTTCGGTTGAATCAATTGTCCAATGAACAAAATTACGAGTTAACACTTTTGGATTCGGCTTATAACTTTTAAGTTTAAAATTAAATAAACAAATGAGGGATGCTATCGAAAGAGTTACTAAGTTATCTTCCCTACGGAGTTAATAAATTAATTATTAGCTGTTACTTCTGTAATGCTTCGTAAACAATAGTTCACATCTAGGTATTTAATATATTCTACTGACTTGGAACGATTCTACATATTATATGGTAAGTTAATAACAAAATATATAATTAAAGTTAACAAAAGGTCTCGTTTATCAAAAACGTTACGTCCTCCAGTGGGTGCTTCCCCACAGTGGCACAGCGGTACCACTGTAGACTTATAAAAAACCAGGTCTCTATAGTCGTGGTGAGCAGACCACAGACAAACCATTGAGTACGTTTGTGCTTAACAACAAAAGCCAATTTTTTTTTGCGTTTTTCCTAATTCTCTAACTATAAATAGATATAAGTTTAGTTGTTTTAAAATAAAACTATTTTATCGAGATATAGTTAAGAATAGCATTAAAAGGTTTGTGACTATCTGCGATAAATCGTCCTACTCCATTTTCTTCTGTTCCTTAAAACACCCTATTCACCATCTGTCACCAGTAGAATCGATCGACAAATAAATGACATCTTCAACTGGAATACATAATATATTCATATCTATAAACAGCTAATGCTGCACCTGTTTATATATGTGTATACAGGAGAGGAAAAATGCTACGACGATCTCGGATGTTTCAACAATGGCGGAAACTTTTATGACCCTATCAAACGTCCAATCGACGTTCTTCCTCAAAAAAATAAACTAATAAAACCCAGATGTTCTTTTCTGACACAAGGAAAAATATTCTATTTTGTAACTGAACAAAATGTTGAAATAAGCCCTTTTCATAAACCACTTTTGGTGGAAAATGTAATAAACAGTAGCATACACTGAAAAGTATAATGTTTAACAATTGTTTTATCTCATATATTTCATCAAAATTCTGTGGAACTTATCTTTAGCCATCTTTCAGAACTAAAACACAACGCCATGAATAAAGATCTTTGTGTTTGACGATGGAATGATACCTGAGTTAGAAATATTGTTTTTATCTGTTGAGTTTAATATTTCGTAATTATTATTGTCTTTGGAGGTGTACAAATTGAATTGTGTGTTAATAACATCACGATCCCTAAACTGTATATATATTTAAATATCTATTCTACTCAATAAACATCCCTGTGCTAAAAATGTACACGAAATTATTTTACATAATAGGTTATAATTTTGCATTCTACAGAATATGAAGGATGAATATTTAAAATAAGGTGATTACAATATCATCTTAGTTGACTGGAGCAGAGGAGGTTGTTTCCATACAACCAAGCTGTGGCGAATACAAGACTTGTAGAAGCTGAGATAGCCCAGTTGATTAGTCGCTTACAGGTAAAATTAAAAAAATCAAACCATACAAAACAATCATCTGGATATTAGAAATTGTAAACGTGCCTTTGATAAACAGCTCAATTAGTTAAATGTTTCGACTTAGAAACAATATTTACTGAGGGATAAAATCAAACCTGCTTAAAAATAATAATACAAATAATATAACTGCTTTAAGAAGACAACAATAACTGGTTAGTTGCTTGCAAGTAAAAGTAAAGGAAGATGATTTTTTTTTGTAAATTTCTTCAAGCCAACCAACTGGTAAGCTGGTTTAATTGATGTGACGAATTTATGAGAGCTAATAAAACCAGAATGAATATCGATTATGTACAAGAACCATTCTGATGATAGACTATGAAAGCTTTATTAATAGTTATTTACTGTTGAAAATAAGTGGTTGACTGGTTTGTTAAGTTTGACAATAGCCAACTGAATTCCTTTTTTTAAGTAGAAATTACATAGCCATCGAAAAAGCTGTGTAACAGCTGGCAAACGAAATTTTGAAATTATGATGTCATTCCTATTCCTCCTAAGTTCATTTGTTTCAAAGCCAAATATATAGTTTAGTTATTTGTAAATTATTACTATTTTATTCTTAACTATCTAGAGAAAGTTTTCAATAACTAAGCTCTGTTGCACAAACACTAAGATAGAATTAGAGGAAAAGTATGGTTTAACACTGGCTGAGCTTTACCTACTTGGATAGAACTACAGGTGAAGTATGGGCTCAGCTTTACCTACTGGATAGAACTACAGGTGAAGTATGGGCTCAGCTTTACCTACTAGACAGAACTACAGGTGAAGTATGGGCTCAGCTTTACCTACTGGATAGAACTACAGGTGAAGTATGGGCTCAGCTTAACCTACTGGACAGAACTACAGGTGAATTATGGGCTCAGCTTTACCTACTGGATAGAACTACAGGTGAAGTATGGGCTCAGCTTAACCTACTAGACAGAACTACAGGTGCAGTATGGGCTCAGCTTTACCTACTAGACAGAACTACGGGTGAAGTATGGGCTCAGCTTTACCTACTGGCTAGAATTACAGGTGAAGTATGGGCTCAGCTTTACCTACTAGACAGAACTACAGGTG
>NW_013667131.1:0-1696 GCF_000517525.1 Limulus polyphemus
GTTGTTTAAACATTTGTTTAACAACAAGTTAAAGCTTGGAATGGTCTATCCTTTCATTGGGGTGTGTGTGTCTATGAGCCAGATAAAGTGTATACAATTAAGTAATTTGATGTATATTAGATGTTAATTTAACAGGTTGTGTGTGGGTCAGGAAATCCGAGGTTCGAGCAAAGATATGCCGTATAACAGTCTCTACACTTTCAGCTGGGAGGGTGTTATAAATGCGATGAGTAATTCGGTTAAGAGTAACCGCATGGGGGAATAGTGCCACTGATTAATTATTCTCTGTCTCTGGTCAGCAGTTCGAAATCAACGATGGCTACGTGACTGTGATATGACCGCTGAGTTCATACGTCGTATGAGGTACAGAACAGGTTGAAGAAGCCTCAATCGAAACAGCTAAATTCCACAAAGCCATACGCTAGGAAGCTAAGTACGCTAGTTAAATATGTAAGATAATATAATTGATGAAAAAGCATTTTAGCGTGGTTTTGTATCTAGTCTCGAGACATGTAAGCTACTTCTTTCTACTTTTTGTCCGTTTGTCTGTCCAAGTGAATACCCATCTATTTTTTTTAACTATATTAAAAACATAAAAGTCAGTGTAAGTGGTAAGCATCAAAAGATTACTATCAGCAAACATGATAAATATTTCATAAAATAAAATATTTTTGATATGGGTAGATGGAAAAAACCATCATAAAATATGTAATCACAATATAACTATTGGAAGTAAAAATAAACTAAGGTTGGGATCAACCACGCACATTAACATATCCTACCGGTTGATAGTCATGTCATTCTACAGATTTTAATACGTAAGAAAATCAGATTCCACAATACTTTCAGATGTAATGATTGTCAAGATCAGCCTCACAGTGAATTATGGCATCAAATAGAACTACATTTAAACTACAATTAAAGTTCTTGTTTTCTAACTATTAGAAGACACAACAATCTTTGTCAACTGATGGTACTGAAAGGTCGTGAGCTCATTTTTATATGAAAACAAATGCCATTTGATCTTATATGCAAATATTTATTATTGGTCTTCATGTTAACAAATGCTCATTATTACGACAGTTTATATAGCCTGTTACCATATGGTATATATCCCAACAGTTAATCAGGAAACGTTTGTTACTAAGGCGTACGAACATCTCAAACACTGATAAAAGTTAGACATTCATGTGGCATGTTTGATATTACTGAATCAATTATATATATTGCTTTAACGTGACCCACTTTTCTATCGGAGATGCTTCCAGTTTATCAACATTGCACGTAGATGAATCACGTGCTATCGAAAGCCTTCCCAAAGCATGTCTAGTCCGGTGTGCGTGCTGGTAAGCAATTGAGCACAAAGGGAGCGCGTATTATCATTTATAACGAGAAAGTTCTGGCTAACTGCATCTGCATAAATTATAGTAACAATAATAGCCGTAAAACTGCCTCCCTATATTCTGTGCCGTTCACAGCGTAGAATTTTAAAAATCTGTGTGGACATTAACATTGATTCCTGCTCAGACGAGTAGGACAGTGCGGTCATATGCGTGTCTATATTTGTGAAATTTAGATTGTACCCGATCTTTGCCACTCATTCAAACACGTGCACGTTTCGCGTTTGGTTGTAGTGTTTGTTTGTTTGTTTTGAATTTCGCGCAAAGCTACACGAGGGCTATCTGCGCTAGCAGTC
>NW_013667131.1:2013-7662 GCF_000517525.1 Limulus polyphemus
ACTAGAGGGAAGGCAGCTAGTCACCACCACCCACCTCCAACTCTTTTATCAATGAATAGTGGGATTGACCGTCACATATAACGCCCCTACGGCTGAAAGGGCGAGCATGTTTGGTGGGACGGGGATTCGAACCCTCGACCAGCAAATTTCGAGTCGAACTTCCATGCCGGACCTGGTTGTAGTGAGAAGAGCGATTTCCCTTCTACATTTCATTTGTCTAGTCTTTATGTTCTGAAGAGGATCTGAATTGCGACAATGCATTAGAGAATTTATATTACTGGTCGTTTGAAGCGTGTTCCTGACCGACTGTGTGTGCTCTCTTGTGATCCAGTTACTTCTCTGAACTGTTGATTCTTTTGTGAAACTCGATTCCGCTGGTTTGATTGAGCCCAGTTATGGAATATCAGTCTATTTGTGGGTTTGTTAGTATGCACTTCTCTTTTTTGGTCTCTGACCAACTATATGGATGTTCATTCTTAAGGCGAGTCGGCATCTTTCTGATTACACTTCCTAACGACTTATTGTATTTGACAAACATTTAACGAACCAGTTGCTCTCTGCATTATGGAAATGTTTACTTGTCTCAGTTGAGGTTCTGACATGTTTCACCATCAATCTGGATTACTCAAAACACACTGCTTGCTTCAGAATGGCAAATGAGCGCACATTCCTATAGTAACTATATACATATATATCACATTGTGTAAGATGTGTTACTGCCAATATTTACTAACAGTACTTGTGCCTCCACGTAATTAGAATATGGAACACTCCGATTATCCCTTAATTGTTTTGAGTTATGCATATTCACATTGTACAATAGTTTTGAGCCTTACATCCAATTTCTGTAATATTCTAACATGTCTTTCTTTATCTTTTGTTTCTTTCATTTGCTTGTGTATAACTTAACCCTTTAAACATATCTAATTTTAGTTATTAATTTAGGAGTCTGAAGTTTTATCACGAAGTACACTTTTCTGACAAGTTTTAATTGTTTTCTTTTTAGTTAATTCTGGTATAACTTTATACATTTTACGTAACATCATACCTATAGTGCTATGCCATTAAAATCCATCAAAATATATATATATTTTTCTCTTTTATATAAAGAGAGTCTCATAATTACATATCTTAATGAATATCTATGTAGAATAAACAAAGTATTGATAACTTAAATTATAAAGTCAGTCGTGTCAGCCAGCCACTCAAAATATTACGTGTGATGCAGTATTCTGTTATCTGTCAATGGCGAGTGGGTATGAAAGCCAGACATTTGGTGTTATAAGCCTCCAAACTTACTGCTGAGCTACCAGGGGCGCGAAGTTGATAAACAAGTTGAAGCATTTCCATAAACATTCAGATGTATCTCAGTAGGAAAAACACGCTAAATATTAAAGATACCAGTCAAACTTCATTATGTCATATTCGTTTCTTCGAATTGTTTGTAATTATATTATATTGTCGGATAAGGGTAAATATTAGTTTAGAACTCTGACATATGATAATAGGTGAAAAATAATTGAGTTTGAAGTTTCACAAAAAAATCTAAATCTTTCGTTTAATTACCTCATTAATCAAGTGCTCTACAATCCTAAGCTAATTTTAGTCATTATTGTATTAAGCGTCAACACTCAGTCCAAAACAAAGTTTCTTCTTGTTTTTAATAAATTTTGGCGATACTGTTATTTTAAAACAATCTTTTATGAAACTTCCACTATTACTGAAAGTAATTAGTTATTATATGTCACACGATGTAAGTAAAACTTTGATTTTACTAACATTAATCAACACATTTTAATTACCACAAATTTTTCAATTATCAACATGAACTTATTTTTGTTAAAGTGACTGTGCACATTTTTACCTTAATTTCTAAACAAACAGGAAACAATGCACACTATTTCAAATTCCAAATTATACATTCTTCTAAGCACGTAATACTGTATTACTACTACGCCCATAATGTACAAGATACTCGTTCCATTGTTCGAGTTAACGTATTGTTTTCCCAGATACCAAAATTAAAACATACTAAGGACAATGTTTTAGAGTGATAATAATTGTGGCTCTAACAAACATATGGCATTGTTAAATATTCATTAGAATAATAACTTATAACTTCAGTGTGTTGCTAGAAATACCTAAACATTGTACTACAAACAACATTTGATACAATCAATAAGTTTGTCATTGTTATAAAGAGACCTGTGCCATTTACAAATTTCAAATATAATACCCGTTTAAAATAAAAAATGTAACGTAACTTGCCAGCACCTAAATAATGTATAATAACTTTAATGACCCAATAATTACCCAATGACGGCTATTGTAGTAATATAAATGTTTATTATATTTATAGTGTTAGTTTTAATTCTCAAAATTGCTAAACTGGTGTAATCAAATACTTGTTTACAGGTATCAAAATAGCATTTTGATCACGTTTTCAACTATAAACAAACTAATAAATGTAGAGCCATCATAAAAAATGGCTTCATGTTTTAATTTAAAAAACACTCAGAGTTAAACCCCCGTCGCACAGTGTTTATTACTATTGCAGTAACTTACCTAAACTATACACTAAACTGTTACTCACATTCAAACCATTAGGACGAAGTGAAAAGATTCTCATTCTATCTGCAGTTCTTCTCGAGTTTTCACCGTTCTTTTAATCCTAATTAGCTACCATTATAACAAAAGTGGTCGAACTTTAATGTGACTTTGACCTTCGAGGTACATTTATCAAAAGTTAATGAATTGGTTCTTGGTTGACGGACATTCAACCACTGTATTCAAAGTTGATTAAAATTATATTAAAACTTTCTAAGTGTTCACACACATATACAAAATAATTAAAGCAATATCCCCGACATCGGGCGGGGGATATTAGGCATCGCTAGTAAAGATAAAATGCTAATAAGTGTGTAGAAACATCTTTAAAATACCTTGCGTGGATGTTGAGACAAAACAAAATAACATCCATTAAGATATATTTAGACAGCTTATTTGACTAACACAGTGCCTCAGTAAATTGTTGCTACACGAATATGTTTGATGCACGGAAATAACGAAGAGATAAGGTTATTTTTGATATGTTTTGGTGAGGTTTATTTTGAATTTTTGTTTTGAGGAATACAAATATTATTTTCAGATATTTCTTATTTGTGATAGATTTTTAGATCTTAAAAAGAGAAATATGAAATAGGTTATGTTACCGTTCTACTTTAACCATAGAGTGTGACGTGATTTTCTGAATGAAACAATTGAGGTAATTTTACATAATAAATTGGCTAAGTATATTATTATATATTTCAACGACTACTATCCTAAGAATTAAAATCAATTGCATAAAAATAATTTTAACGATTCTTGAAATTATAAAATAGCCAGCTTTTTTGCTTTGAGAATGTAGTAAAAAACTATCTTATAAAATGATAACGTATTGTTTTCATACTACACACATGTGAAAATCAGGAACCAAATGAAAATAAAATGGTAGATATTATAATAAACAAATTATCATTTGTTATTTTAAATAGTAGATGCACGTTCTATTGATTTTTACTGACTAATTTGGGATCGCGGAATAAATAACTATACATTTGAACTCTAGAAATATAATACTTAATACGTTATAAATGTCAATTTGTAGCTTTTATTGAGATATATACGAGAATTATTATTATTAAGTATATGTCAGGGTAGGTTTCAGTAGGAAATTTACCAAAGTATAATTATTAACTTAATGATACATATATATTCTAAGATGATTTTTGTTTATTGTTGCACATTTATTTCGTCAAAAAAGGGAAATAAATACTCTAAGGTAATTAAACACGTGACATTTCATTCTAAGATTATATGTGATTTTTTACTTGCTCAAATAGCATGTTTGCCTAGTTCATTGTAATTATAGTGAACACTAGTGTAAGAGTTCCGAGTTCTTTTTATAGCCCAAAATTCCTGAATATTTTAACTGTACATTAGTTTTCTATAGTTTTTACATGATCAAAGGTATACCTATAAAATGATAACGTAACTTATAAGTTGCTCATTTATATCTTCGTACTTTTCGTACATAACACAAAAGTAAATTAGTTATAACTACTAACGACATTTGATATGCTTGTTAAACAGTTGAATATTGATAATTAAAAAGCAAAATCATAAGATCATAGGTTAATATCTTTTACATCATGCTTATTACAGTCGGCGATACATACAGTCCCCGGTGGGACGGCGGTAAGTTTACCGGATTTCAAGGCTAAAATCCGGGGTCCGATTCCTCACGGAGGACGCAGCAGTTAAGAAAATGTGGCTTAGGTCTAAAACAAACGATACATACAACATGTTGCTAGTGAAAAATTATATTTTTCTCCCAACAAATACCCCATTTACTTAATATTTATTCTGCATATGGTATTTCTTATTAACTAAAGCTATTGTATCAATTTATGCCTTTTACTTTACCTCTGGTGGAACTTTGTTTCCTTATAACACGAAGTTTTAAGGTACAGTAATTTTCATGAATAATTATTATTCACAATTATCCTACATATTAAATCTGAAATATATACGTGTTGAATGTCATGTTATTCTAAGACTATGTCTATCTGGATGACTCATGCTTCTAGACTTAATTCTACTAAATGAAACAGAAATATGCTCAACGTACACTGAACATTTAAAGGAACCTTCTCGCTCTGACCTCTACCAACAACATTATCAGCTTGACACTGATAGGTCCCACGATGCTGTTTCCCAACATTTTGAAGACGCAGTGATTTCCCAATGATAACGATTCCTCTTGAGGGGTCGCTAAAAAGTCTTTCATCGTCTAAGAGCCATTCTACTTCTCTAATTTGAGGATTGGCGTTGATGTTGCATTCGAAGTAAACATCGTGACCTTCCCTAATTTGCTCGTCTTGAACACTAGCCCCGAGGACAAGAGAAAGCTTCGGTTGATCTAAAAATATAATATCATCTTTAAACTAAGTGTAAAATAATTCTGTGACAAATTTTATGTGTCAAAGCAAGATACTATATATATAGCTATGGATCATACTATATGATTTTCGCAGTCATAAGTTACTGGTAACAATAAAATGCTGTTAATTTATAGTAGATAGCTTTGTAGAGACAAAACAGTCTTGATTTATTTCTATCAGTGTATTAAGGAGTATAAAAATTATCCATGTTTTCAGCCAAGTGTTTCCTATTGGAACAACATGAACACAGTTGTAACAGCACATAGCCGTAGCCTTAAACTACGAGGATTGCTTCTGTGATATCGAAAATAACTCTTGACCGATCTAAAGGTATCCTACGTTATTTAAAACTACTTTATGCTATTAAATATATTTAGATTCTTAGATAATTCAAATTGTAGGTTATATTTTCTTTCTGATAGCATAATAAAAAATGCGTAACATCCTAAAGAGTGCAACTTCATTGATAAAGAGTAAGTGTAGATATCATATCAATAAATTCCAAAAATAATATTTTCTTTAATAAAAACACCAGCTTTAATGAGACAAAAAATCTCCTAATTTCGTAAGTTTTGTTTCGGCTTCAGATTGGGAAGTTACAGACTGTCATAATTTTTTTTTTTTTTTAAATAACTGAATATTTATTTTTAAAGATTTAAATTTA
>NW_013667131.1:8463-19121 GCF_000517525.1 Limulus polyphemus
GGCATAAATGCATCCCTTCCACGGATACGGAGTTGTGCCATTAAAGCTCAAAATCCTACCAGAGCAATGGTTGTTACATAAAGTAAAACACTACCATTGTGTTGCATTTTCCCCAAATTATCAATATAATGGAACAGTATTCCGTTGAAAAACAATTTAGCATGACCCTACTGTAAGGAGAATGTCACAAGAATGGTCCAGCTGTTTTCAGAAAAATACTATCCTTCACAACAAACGATAGGAAATAAACGTCTGTGTACCACAGGTTCATTTACAGACAGATCCAGGGAGCAGACCATGAACAGCAACCAGGGTTCATAATGAAGCTGCTATATTAGCATTTCACATTTAGTTCAACACTTTCAAAATAGCTATTGATTTCTAGCCACCATTCCTTAATACTTGTAGGATGGTTATTTCATTTCTCTTTACGCCAATAATTGTTGTTTTTGTGGATATATGTTGGTAATTTGTGGTTCAAAATATATATTTTATTATTGTTTACGCCCTTGTCATTGATACTTTGAGCATAGAGTATATGGTGCATATTAATGAAAGTTTTGAAAGACATGACCATGAATCTGACCTTCAATAACCACAGTGATATATATTGTCACAGGATAGGCCCACAACACCCTATTTCATGTCATTAACAATTATTTCCCTATAGCACTCAAAATAACCCGGTATATATTATGGATTTATAAAAATCTAAAATATTTATTAGTTCCCGAGTCATAAAAATGCATAGATGCATGTTAATGCACCCATCTTTGCTGAGGAATAAAGTATAAAGAAATATATTAACTTTATTGGCCTATCTAAAAGAGTGTTACGAAATGGAACTTTTTGGGGGCCTAAGAAATAAATTAATAACAAATATGAAACTCATTTTATCATTCGATTCACCACTAAATTATTCCGGTTTTTGGTGGTTTTTACACCTCATTAGTAACCCTGGATGTAGAAAAAGTGAAAACATAACTAGACTTCTTACAGTAGTGACCTGTGTATTACACGTAAAATGTTTGTAGTCGTCATTTACTTAACACAGTGAGCCTATATTTATATAGAATATGAACTTTCTGAGGTAAATAGATGACAGTAACGTCGGTTTCTTGTTCTAATAATTCCTCACTACGATTCAATCGGACAATACAAGACACTGAAGACACCCTTTATCTCAACAAATCTTTTTGAAACAACGTTTTATAATATTGACTTTGGGGTTAAACATGTTTCTTAGTATACTGATACATTTACTAGGTGTTAGCTTGTGTTTTTAATGTAATGATTGTACTAAAAGCATACCAATAGAATGAAGCTCACCCGGTAATAAGTATATACGCTTTTTTGGCACTCATCACATATGCACACGTCTAGTTCTTCAAAAAAGATTGAATATCTTTCTATCACTGGTCCCGAGATCACTGTATTTAGCTATTTCTCTATTGAATGTGTATAAGTACATTTCTGTTGACTTGTATATTGTTCGCAGTACTATCTGGTTGATTATATATAGCAATGAATTTAGAGCAGATTTTGATTATTGATGTATTTCCGATCACACAATATGATGCTCTAGAAATCTTATCATCTACAGTCCATAATTACGTCATCTTAAAGATTGTTGCTTTTTACATAAATTAGTAGCATCAAAGGTACATATTACAGTTATTATTGACGATGATCCATTATTTCAGTAGAAATCTTTGAAAATCTTAGGTGAGAAACCAAATCAATCCTTTGCTGATGGACCGATATAATATTAACTCTTTCGTACAGGTGTTTCAAAATTTGATTTGAACCTTTAAACTTTACATATTTGTAGGAAAGGTTACTCGGCTCATATTGGATTTAATCATTATGCTAGATAGTTAATTGCCATTTATCAAATTTCTGTATCTTTAATTTATGTGTTGTGAATTAATCAGAGCATAGGTAGATAGAAATTGTTCTTTTTTCACATGCTGTAAACATGTAAAAATATCCCCGTGCTAAGTTTAAGAAAAATAATTTAATATCCAGTCAAAGATAACTCTTTGCATTATAACCTGATACATTATATTTTTTGTTGCATTAATAATCATAATTAAAGTGTGTTAAAGGAATATAATTTTGTAGAACTGGGCAAACATTATTAAGCTTAGGAATATGTTTAAACAATTTTTACAAATGATATTCAACTAAATATAAAGAAAAAAGATATACAGTTTTAGTTCTGATCAAAAGATAGGACGATAACAATTCAATCTATAAAACACTACAGCTTTATCATTCTTATACCTTCCCAGTGGTTGCTTTAACTGCTACAAATACAGCAATTATTTTTGTACAAGTTAAGAGAATATCAATAGTATTATTGTAACTCGTTCTAAAGGTTAAGGGATTAGTACAATGTTTTTGTTTACTTAAGTTACGAAAAGTAAAAAAAAAAATTGAAAGGGAAAAGCGTATTTTACAAAGTTTATAAAATCCTGAACATTATGTAATTAGATTCCCTTACACCGAAAACTAAGAACATTATTAGTTGAAAGGCACAGAAATTTACTATTTAAGTAACTACTCTACAAAAACATCACCTTTCTTATTTTCTAAAGACAGCAGAAACTGAAAACTGAAGTGGCCAAGTCTAGTAAAGCTGTTCAATCAAGATGGAATTTTGAGAGGTAATTTGAAATTTCCAGTAAATTAAGAAGTATTTGGCAGATCTTAAAGTGTAACCGACTGATAATAATTTTTTTTTTAAATTTGTTATTAAAAGTACTCACAGTTTACGTCCAGTTTAATTGTCACTGATTTTGGCATGGTGAGATTAGTGTTCATAGCCTGGCAGGTTATGGTGGCTTTTGACAGGGTTCGATCTACAGCTCTTATCTCAAGACTGTTAAACACTGCTCTGTCTTTCAGAATAGTGTAGCTGTCGTCCATTAGAGCCTCTTCTCTCCACCACTTCACAGAGGGAGAAGGGTTTCCTGAAGAGTAAATTCTTGCCATAAATAAGAATATTTGCTTCGAAACCAGTGGATATATTTGACAGGAGATTAAAGTACCTTTAGAGATTTCTCAACACAAGCGCTGTTTTTATATTGTTTTCCTTGTGGGAAAAAAAAATCGAAAACTTATAAGCCTAAACAAATAAAATATCTGCTTTTGGTTATAATATTTTCTGTTTCTTTTGGATAAACAGAAATTAATTGTTACTATACAACTTAATTGGAAACTATTTCTAAATTTACTCTTACTGTATAACTTCATAAAGGAAACCAATTCACTGGGCTTTTGTAGTGATCAATATTTTGCAAATAAAATCGTGTTACAACTATATCTAACTTCTTTGAAAATTACATGCCGAATTATATTAAAAGTAAAAAAAATACAGATTAAGTATATTTCTAGTTTTCCTTGAAGTCTTATTTCCGGAGATTTTAAGGAATAATGTTTCCATGAAAAACTGAAAATCGCTATTTCACTATAAATGAAAACAAAAAATAATAATATTAATAATAAATACTTGAAAACAATTAGTTTTATTCTTAAAATATAGCAAACAACTGCCCTAATTCTCACCTCCGACAGCTATACATGTTAGGTTTATTGAGCTTCCCTCGTTAATAGGGCCGAAAACTGTATCTTGGAATTTTTTATCTCCTGTTTGGACATAAATTTCTTTCGGTGGAACTGTAAGCAGATCGAGATTAAACATGTATTTGAAAAAAGAAAAGAAAAAAGAAATGCTTAACCATAAAATATTTAACATTCACATGTTTAGTTTTGCTTTATCTATTACATGTATTAGTTAAAGAGCAACTTGCAATATTACAAGCACATTAGGTAATATATGAGATTCAGGCGAAGATGGTATCAAAACTAATAATTTTATATCCATTTCAGAAATGCTTTAATTTTGGTTGAATTTCGCGCAAAGCTACACGACGGCTATCTACGTTAGCCTCCCTAATTTAGGGGTGTAAGACTAGAGAGAAAGCAGCTAGTCAACACCACCCATCGCCAACTCTTGGGCTACTCTTTTACAAACGAATAGTGGGATTGAACTCACATATAACGCCTCCACGGCGGAAAGGGCGAGCACGTTTGGTGGGACGGGGATTCGACACGTGATCCACAGATTGCGAGTCGAGCGCCCTAACCACCTGGCCATGCCGGGCCTTAGTGCTTTAATAGAAGCAACTGAATAGATCAACGTCAAAAAATTATGTAATTTGTTAATCAAATTGATTATAAATTACTTTCCATTTGAAAGTGTATTTCGCAATGAAAAAAAAAGGAATGGCAACTAAATATTACTTTATAGGTACTTTTGGTCGATATCTAAATATAACACTTCATTTAATCATACCTCAAAGTCTAGTATCTATAAGGAGAATATCTTATGAAACTCTTTATTATTATTATGAATTTCGCGCAAAGCTACACGAGGGTTATCTGCGCTAGCCGTCCCAATTTAGCAGTGTAAGACTAGAGGGAAGGCAGCTAGTCATCACCACCCATCGCCAACTCTTGGGCTACTCTTTTACAAACGGCTGAAAGGGCGAGCATGTTTGGTGTGACGGGTATATTTTATGAAATAAGTTATTAAAACATGTCTATCTGAACTAACGTTCTTCTACCGAGTGAAAATTAAAATTATTAGCAGTAGAAACATGCATGATTTGTTTTTCAGTTATTCGTCATGATTATCTTCTATATCTTTCACAATATTTGTTCCACAAATGTATTTAGGTAAAAAATCATCTTAACATGATTTTAAGAATACAAATAAATCGACTACATTTTTGTCCAATCCTTTCCATTTTGTCATTCTAATAGTTGACAAAAATAATTGTTTAACAACTTACCTTTCCTTTCTTACACATTCAATAATCATTATATTAGTGGAAACTATGTTCAGTTGCACAATACAAGAGTCTTATTTACGAAATCTTAATAATAGGTTTGGAGTACATTAGAGTATATGCATTCATTTTTTACATTAGAATAATCATAGCTCATTTTCATTTGAAAATTATTGCATTTTATTTTAATGTTTTAATTAGCTTGAAATAAGAAAATCATGTATACGAATTTTACATCAAACTTCAGTTTATGTTACTACAGTTATCATAAAGAACAATAAAGACCTTCTAGCTTTTTCGTTTACCGATTACGTTAACTTTGAGTTTCCTATTTTGAGTTCTGCCTCGACGGAAATCAACACGACATCGATATTCACCACTGTCATCAGCTTTAACTGGTTCGATGACAAGGAAAGCGCTTCTTAAGGAAATGTTAAACTTGGCTCGAGATCCAAGAATGTCGCTTGAAAAATGTTTTCCTTCTTGCACAGGTTCGTTTCTTGCATCTACACTGTAGATCGGGTTCCCAGAGTCACCTATGTACCACAGAATCAGCGCTACGCTGTCGTCAAATGAAGGAGGTGTTATGTTGCATGGTAAAACTACCTTGTCGCCCACCACGGAGTTGTATTCAAAATACTCTAAAATAGATCACAAATTTGTTCGTTTTTTTTTTGTTTTTGTTTTTACAAAATAAGGTTAACACCACTATTACAAATTATTTATTAAACATAAAAACAAGCAATTATTTGTATAACCATTCTTACATTTAAACCGTATTCGTAAAATTTTAGAAAGCAACAAGCAATTAGATTGATAATTTATTAAATTACTTCTGTTTAATATACGGCCATTTTATTCGTAATTCTATATATTATTCGCCATGTTTCGTTGCACACTTTTTTCATAAGAACTGACGTCAATCATGAGTGATGTCATTACGGTAAAAATCTAATGTGTTATATTTGATTTGTTTGTTTTTTTCGGATATTCGTGCAAAGCTAAACAAGAAATTTTTGCAACAGCCGTCTCCAATTTTGGGCTGAGAAACTGAAGAGAAGACACCCACTGCCAACTTTAGGGTTACTCTAATCAAATAGTGGTACTTGGTCTTCTCTCTTATAACGCACCCCCGGCCCCAAAGTGCGCAGCGCGATCTTGGGGCAACGTTACACTAATCACAGACTCTTGGATTTAATGTTTGGTTCGATAGCCTTTAACCACAACAGAGGCCGTTATGTCTAAAGGTGCATGTTTGAAAGAGATACCTGTGAATAAATCATATATACGTAACAGTGTGGACAGCATTTAAGACACCTTAGATATTGTATCAAAATTTACCAATGGTGAATGTTTCTTGTAAAATAATTGTTCTGAATATATTATTATATGTATAACGCTTTCGAACAAATAAATACTCATTCCGAAACATAAAGAATATAGCTAAGCCTAGTGTGACAATGGTCTACGAACTTGCTGATTGAATTAGTGAAGTTGTTAGTAAGATAATTTTTTATAGATACTTATTAACCAAGAGCAATGTTAAATTTAGAACTACAACCCTTCCTCATAAAACTTAAATTAAAACGTGAAATTGCAAGAAGTAATAGTAAATATTGTTTACCAATAATCGAAATGATTCCCTTAGTCAAAGTCTGCGAAACGTAAAATAAGTGATATGGCATAATATAGTGACTTTTGAAATGTAACGTTCTAGCCTTATTGTTCAACATACGGTATGCCTTTTGAACGAATTTAAAGGCAACCACGACAAAACATGTCACAAGAACATTAAATTAAGTTACTTATTCAACAACCAAATATGATGACAATAAAACATAACTACTTGTATAAAGATAGCTTTACGAGATGGCATTACATTAAAAACTTACTTTTATGATGAAAAGAACTCAGAAAATCAGTAATTATTATGTTCCTTGAGCTTGAATATATGTATTTTATTTTCATTTTTGACATTGGTTTTTGTTTTTCAATAAAACATAACATTCGCTTCTAGTAAATGTGATTATTTAATACCTTTTTGATAAAAAAAAACACTAATTTCTTTTTAATTTAAATTTTTTCTCAAAACCTACTTTATCACATGTGATAATTGCACAGACATAAAAGGTTATAAGAAATGTTTAACCACAGTGACATCAGAGATTAGCCTCAGAGATGCATTCCTTGTAGTATTTCGTAAGCGAATAATCAGATAAATATTTTGAGGCAACTTCTGAGAAATTAGTTACAGAATGACGCACTCATTCTTATAGAAAGGTTGAATATTTCGAAAGTTAATTAAGTCTCGGTTAACCATGAGAAGAACGTAGCTATAATAGGCAACAGATAATCGTGTCTCTCCCAAAATTCAAAGGATCTGAATGCTTTAATTATTTCTCACAGTGTATTAAGAATATTGGCTAATTTCTATTATCTTCAGAAGACTACCCATATCAATAACATTTATGTACATATTAATATTTTCCTGGATAAACAGAGCTTTCATACTTCACCTACATGTTACGAAAAAGATATAACAACTTTTTAAAAAAATGAAAAATGAACTATAAACAATACTATTCATCGTGCTGTTTTTGACTTTGTAAGCCTAATTTTGATAGTAAACTTAATTGAATAATGTCATATCGGTAATTGAAATAAATACTATACCTGTTTGGTCATCATAAAATTGAACAGGTTTTAATTTTATTCCCGGAACTCCTGGGATGCGTAAAAGAAAAAGGAAAACATATTCTCATTGAGTAAAAAGTAAAGAATTATGAAATTAAAATATCTTTGCGATTAAAGGAAAAAATAAACTTAAAAAAAATACTTACAAAATGGCCTTGATATTTCTATAAGTAGATATGCACTTTTAGAAATTAATTAAGTTTATGAAAAAGGCAAGGTTAAAAATAATGAGAACCAAGATATAATAATACTAAGCAGAGAATTGTGAAACTAGAGTAGAAAGAGTTTGAAGAAAAATAAAGCAGTTAAACAATAGTATTGCAAGTAGGCTGCATCATCTGGAGAGTGTCTTATATTTGATGTCCAACGAATGTTGCCCCTTGATAATGTCATGAAGTCACGATCCCTCAATTTCACATGTCGGAGATCAAATAAGTCTAATGCAGCCAGAACATCACTTTTAAGTGAATTAACTCACTTTTACTCTTTGCCCAGATATATTAAAGTTAATAGTTTAGTTGTTAACAAGTTATTATGAACATCAATTATTCTTTATAATGTAATTGACCATTCTATAGAAAAAGAAAGAAAACAGCCACATCAAGTTTCATATGATGGTATGTCGAGAAAGATGTAGGATATTAAACGAAACTTAGCACACATATGCTTAACAGAATAATAAAGTTTAATATCAATGTAAAATTATATAGATACAACAATAACTTTAACCTCAATAATTTGTATCTATATTCGATGGCAAATATAGATCATAGTTTGGCTCGCTAGCTTTTAGTCACACTTTTGTTATTTAAGTTATAGAATATTAAGCGAAATGTACCACATATATGCATGACAGGATATTAAAGTTTAATATCAATATAAAATAAATTCAAACTCAATAATTCCGTAATGACAAGTAATTTATTTATTTTTAAATTCTTCATGAATGATAGTTGCTTAAGAAAACGACAATATACTTTTAATCATCACAACCGTTAACTACTATTGTAATAACTAAGAGCTGCCGATAAATAACGGTTCATACTAACTTCTTGTTTGCTCCGTTTAGTTTTGAATTAAAGGAGCCTTAAGAGAATAGTGTAGGGGAAATGCATACTTACAAGTAGGTTATTTTATGCTACTTTGTTGTATTTATTCGTTAAACACAAGTTATTATTATTTATTGACACTTTATATTGTCAGGGGTTTGCTACATTCAGGGGTTCAGTTTCCCGCGATGGACATAGGATATAGCCCAATGTGATTTAGCTCTAATAACAAACAACCAAAAAAGACATCTTATACTAAATTGGTATATATGATATATCATCGCACTGCTCATGATATCAGTATATTTCCTTTCTATAACTCACAAGATATATCACAGGGAAAAGTGGACAAAATTAATATTATTGTTCCTTGCGTATTAAACATTAATCAGCCATAAGCATCACACAATCAGTCATAGAAAAAACCTCATAGTTATCTCCGACTTGTTACTCGTAGCACCATCCTGAGTCTAAGTAACTGCCATCATTCTTTGAAAAATGGCCTCAGTTAGGTTCCGACAAGTGTGTAATATAATCTGTCTCCTTAGTTGTTTCAAAATCTCAGCATGTTAGTGAAGACTATGGAGCAAATTGATTCAAATTAATCCCTAGACTTGATTCTAAGTATGTGTTTCTAGGCTCTCATTAATCTACAAAATTAGGATTCAGCACTGGCAGACCTTACTTAAAACACAATATTGCTGAGCATACTTGTAGGTGACGTAATGTTCTCTTATGCTTTTCATTCTGAAGCACCAATGGTTCGATTGTTTATATACTACAAAAATAGATTTCAGCATTTTCTGACACTCATTTTTCGACACCTTTTTTTCGTCGATTACTTATTATCAAAATCCTAATTCTACTGAATGGTATCATACACATTTTATCACGTGTGGCCAAGCATTACACATATTGATTTTCAACACTTTCAGAAATCTCTATCCTCAAAAAATGCATGGCGCTTTAGTATTTAATACAACTTTGCACTAATACTCTACCTAACTAGCGTTTATTGTATTCATACTTACTGAGTGCCATCAAAGACATGCTGAGATAGCAATTTCACATTCCAGAAGGATCTGGGTAAATTTGGTTGCGAATAGTATTTTGTTAATATAATAAAACAATGTTTTTTTTCATCATTTTCAAATGTTTGAAAATATTATTTGGAGAAATCCTTTCTTTGCCTCCGACTTTAGTAAATGATTTTAACATTACTTCTTACACATTTTTTGATATATGAAATTTCAAACTATAGTGAATATTCAGTAAGATTCACTTGTTATGTGTTACATAATGTTACATAATACTTCCCAAATGTGTTATGGAAGTAGAAATCATTTTGTAAATGATTAAAATACAACGTTTCCCATTTACACAATCAAACGGCTTCCACATAAAAAAACTTTACATGTTTCCATGTCCACTTCAAAAGTTATTCACAAGACATGTGTTTTCAGTATTTGAGCTTTTTACAGGTCATGTGCTATTATGTCTCTGTGTTATTCATGTAAGTCAGTGAGTGGCCAACCTTTACAATGTGTCACGCCATATATCAATGCAATATACTTGCTGGACCTTAATATCTCAGTTTAAAATTTTTGTTCTTTTTAAATTTTACCATTTCCAATTATTCTCGGATATTTTAAAGCTGCAGATGTTGCGAGGTTGAGCTGAAGTTTTAGTTTGTACCATAAAATTGTATGTTGTGTTGTTTGTTCGTGTTCTGCTATAGCTGAATTTTCTATTTCATTGTTTTTAACGTACTCTTTATGTTTCTGTAATCCGTGTTATAAGTTCCTTTTAGTTTGACCGTTACAAATACTAACATATTCACATTTTATAAATCCCTATTATTAACCTTTATTTCACGCTTGGTATTCTCCAATATTTGTTTCAATTTATTTATAGGTTTAATGTGATGGTATATATTTTTCTTGTTTCTAAAAAAACATTAAATAATTGAACGTTTAATCCTAGAATACAAGATAAACTTGATGGTTTTTTTTAGCTTTTCATAAACAATTTTAACTAGCATTTGTTTGTTTGTAATTAT
>NW_013667131.1:19554-30597 GCF_000517525.1 Limulus polyphemus
CGCTGTGCTACTGGGGGGCAGCATTGAACCATTACTACCATATCTGGTTTAAATGCTCTTTCAACCGCTACATATTATACTAGTAGCAACGTATTACTTATATCTTCCTGTTTAGAACATATAAAATGCAGAAATCTTTTGTTTTTACATGACATGTAAATATGAAACATTGTATTTTAATTTTATATTAGATTTTTAAACATTAATTAAGTAGGACTGATTTCTGGCTTATGAAAATATAGAGAAATTCATAATTTATCCTATAAAAATATGTTAAATCTACTAAGCGTCCAAAAATATTTTCAATAAATATAAAGATATATGACTTTATTTTTCGCACCAAAACCTAAGATCTCTTTCTTAACTTCCACTTCCCATTTTCTTGTTCAAATAACGTTGTTCCCTATCAATCGATTGAGCTCACAAGACCCGGATTACAAAACACTTCATCTTATGTCTCTCAATCTGTTGCAGTGTAGTTTTCTAAATGATTTCCAAGCACGATGTCGCATCGATTGCCGAGCACATCCCACCTGTATCTTATTGAATGTACGACAATATATTTCATAGCACATTAATGAGTTTTATGTTGATTTCTTGAAAATGTTTTACTTTTAACATCGTAACGTTTGAGAGAATACAAGGATTTTTTAAAAGAAGCAATATCAGTTTAAGTTTTTTGTTAAAGAAAAACTCAGGGCATTATTACCAATTTTTTTGTGATGCGTAATGTTTGACCATATGATAAGTAATATGAATGACATGTAACCCCTAAGTTCATGCAACTAATAATATAACGGCTTTTACACATGTGTTTGTCTTCTTTGCAGGAATTTAGAATAAAACCTTAACGACACTTCATTTTACAAAATGTCAAACAATGTATTAAACAATAACAATCTAAGACCTCCATTGCAATATGAAACAATGTATTAAACAATAACAATTTGAGGCCTCTATTGTAATGACCAAAAATTTATTAAACAAATAACAATCTGAGGCCTCTAGTCCGCTAAGCAGTTAGTATTCATTATACTCATTATATGCCTGTAATTAATAATATATATATATTATGTGAATAATCCAGTCAAGGAATGTAAATTAGCAAAATATTCTCCTACTTCTCTTTGTTATTATACATATATATATATTATTATTTTTAACAACAAAAGTAACTTGCTTTGAGCTAGTAGTGATTGCAATCTACAGTTTACTTTTACGTTATTGAACTTCATTTTTTAAAGCTTTGGAAATGTGTTTCATATTATAACTCACTAACAGTTTCAGCAAACCTATTACAAAGTAGCGTTTTTGTTGTTGTTGTTGTTAAGCGCAAATATATACAATGAGCTACCTGTGCTGGGCTCACCAAGGGTATCGAAATCCGAGTTTTAGCGTTATAAGCCTTCAGACTTACCGCTAAGGCACTGATGGGCAGTTATCTGTGAGCCTACTAAAAATATTCTTCAAATCATTTTATTCATTTGAAACTGACAAGTCGGGCTATTCATATGCCTGTGAGTTTATTATTATTATTAATATTGCTGACTAGAAACTGCAAGTTAAAACATAAACAAAGTTCATGGGAAACATGAATAACCTGCTCAATTTTTTACATATATGTATTTTGTTTACTGTTCATCATTAAAACAAAAGATGAAACTAAATTCTAAGAAATTGAAAAAAAACAATGAAATATGTAAAATGATCACCATCAGGTAACTTATAAAAACATTTTTTTCTATTCTGTCTACTATTATTTTGTGTGTTTTGCCACACATGAAAAATTGTAATTTGGTGCATAAAACTGTATTATAGTAAATGCTTAAAAGACTAATTAACATAGATGTTGCTTTACAAGCGAAGGGTTAAAATACCAATATTATTTATAAGAAGAAATTTTCTAGCTCTCAGTATGTGATAGCAATGGATTTATTGTTGACATTGGCAGAATTAACCAGAACGTAATGGAACATGGTTCATTTCCAACTTAATTAACGTGTTTGATTCAGCACCTAAGGTCATTTACATGAATTCATTTGGTGGACAATACCTTAGTAGATTCAAATCAAAATTAGGCCACCGTATTCAAACTTTGAACGCAGTCGTTGGAAAGACGTAATTACACTGTACATCTAAAAATAGCAAGAAGTCAATCGGATGGTGACGTAAAACTCCAGAAGAGAAGAAGTAGCACTGATAAACGTATTACACTAATCATAGAAATATATTATAGTAGTATTAAAAAATAATAGTGTTAGTAAGTTTGATTGTTATATTCTTAATCATATATTATGTTTACTCAGAACATACATTTATCTTTATTATTATTAAAGATTATTTAATCTTCTTCACACACGCTCCTATAAATTTTACTACCGTAGCAAGAACAGAAATATCAGAAGTTATTTACTTTGGAATCTTACCATTAAATAAATAATGAACCAAAGATGAAAACCACAAAAAATGTTTGATAGATAGTGTTTGTTTGTTTCTGAATTTCGCGCAAAGCTACACGAGGGCTATCTGCGCTAGCCTTCCCTAATTTAGCAGTATAAGACTAGATGGAAGGCAGCTAGTCATCAACACCCACCGCCAACTCTTGGGCTACTCTTTTACCAACGAAAAGTGGGAATGACCGTCACATTATAACGCCTCCACGGCTGAAAGGGCGAGCATGTTTGGTGGGACGGGGATTCGAATCCGCGACCCTCAGATTGCGAGTCGAGCGCCTTAACCACCTGGCCATGTCGGGCCGACGATAGATAGTGAGTCTGTACTTTTATGGATGGTTACCATATGGACAAACAAGTCGATGAACTCACAAATGAACTAGGGGGATTAAATACAGATTGTACTTGGGCGATGTAATAGAATAGAGATGAATGGAAGTACAATATACTTGATAGTTTGAGCATCAAGGTCATGTGACTTGCTCAAGCCAATAGCAGTGTATTTGTAACGTTGGAGATCTTTACGTGACAATTTATTGTATGAATAATAAACAACCCTGTGTGTATGTGTGTGTGTGTGTGTGTGTCAAAAGTAAAAAAAAATGTTATTCAGGGGATGATTTACATTTTGACCAAGTATTACATTGCAGAGGGGGTGTACACATTAACTGATAATTCTACTTAACTAGTATATTGATGAAAAATAGTAAATTATGTAATTCGGCGACATACTTTGACAATGAGGTAGGAGCTGGATCAAACATGGCTAGATTGATAAGCTTATTTAAGTTAAGTCAATTCAAGGATAGCCTCTCACATTTAACAGCGATGTATTCAACACTTTCCATCTGGCTATAACTTGCGCGATACATGGGGGCTAAGCAGCCAGACCAGAGACCCCCCACTTTGAAGTTTAGATATCCATAATTTAGATCTGCTGATCAGAGGAAGTGCAACCAATTAGAAACACTCTCCGCCTACATAACTAGCCTTAACTAGATAGATGTATCAGCTGTCACGACTATAATGCTACCACAGCCAAACAGTTCACAGTTAAATCTTCTTTTTTTACACAAAATTAAAACAATGAATCCAACCAAAAAATACAGGCAAAAAAGGCATGGCAGCTGCAACAAATAGTTGCAATTAGATGCAAATATGTAAATTGTAGTTTAAGTTGAAATATAGTCAGATAAACAAATTTTTGTTGTGCTCTATTTGCCGACATAAAATATGGTAAACTTCACACAATAGACAGTACATTTTACAACCCAGATTCGTTGGTTGTCTACACAATCTTAACTGATACTCCAGCCGCTCTGAATACATCCTTGTATAAGTGCATATTTCATACAAGTTTTTAAACCGCCCAAAATATGGCGGGATTGTGGACATACATGTATATCACAATAAGAAATTATACTGCTTTTCTTCATGCATGTTTAAGCAGTGGTGTGATGAAAATGTTATATCATGTGATATAAACTACAAGACACCAAACGAGTAAATCAAAGTTGATGACAACTGTGACCACTAAACAAAGGGCAATTCAGAGCGGTGAATAGGAGCTGCTCCACAAAGTAGACAGAGAGATTCTTGATTTGTCATAGCCTATTCTTATGGATTTTACATGTTGGAACAACTTTAAATAGTAGGCGAGTCCCAAATTAAGTCCAATCTAGTATATTTGATTTTTAATGGGTAAATTTGCCCAGAAAGGCCAGCTCTAGCCTTTTTTCAGTAGATTACTCTAACAGTGTAATTCAGCCACTTTTACAAAAAATTACATCTGAGTCCACCAGCATTGCCCAGGTGTAGTTCCTTAGACTTGTTTAATATTAAAAAACATACAACATATTTATTTTACAGTAACTGTTTCGCTTAAAAGCAAAAAAAAAAACTCTTAATTTTCATAGACTTACATATAACTGAATAAAAGGCAAAATCATTTGATCCAGAGTTTATTGAATAAACAACGAATACTCTGAAGAATTAAATTAAATTATTGTTCATTCTCCAATCATCCTAAACCAACTAGAGCTACCAATACCATGAGAAACTATAATGTGTTTGTGTATACTAGATTTGTTAATATAATTCATTGGTAATTTGTTATTTATCAATGAGGAAAGACATGATATGGTTGATACGGTTCACTCCATATAAAAGATGTAAATTTATAGATAACTAAAACACCAAGTCCTTGTTATCATATACTTGAGTTATCATTTTTGTTATTCAAAGGAATAGTTGAGAAGTTAATTAAGATTATGAATAAAAACAAGTGGTTATTTTAGTCAGTTCAAGTTTCAATAGAAATGCACCATCAACGTCCAGGGATGAACAATAGTAGTCAATTTCGTTAGATCAGGGAACTCAACAACTTGAGTCCTAGTGGCTTAATTAAGTAGTTCTGGAATACGGAAACTCAATATTCAATCTCGAAAATTCACGATGTTTTAAAGACAAAATTTAACTGAACTTGCGGATATAGCTGTTTGATAATCTTCTTCTTAATTATGTAAGAAATAGTAGCTAAGTAGGACATGACAAAAGTAATAATTTTCTTCGGAGCATCTAACATACCAGCAGATGTGCATTTCCAAATCTGATTCAAAAAATGTTGATTTCTTAATGTTTTAAACGCTCTGTATAGCAAGGTTTTCAACCCAACTTTTTTGTAACTTTTGAAGGCGTTAAGGTTTCAAAATGCGAATAAAATCTTGTGAAAGTAGGTATATGACACATTTTAGTAGTAAATATACCCCGAATATTTAAGATGTGAACATCTAAAAACGGGAAGTTTGATTTTCTGTTGATTTTCCAAACTAAACTTCATATTGAGATGTTTATCATTAACAAACTAAATAATTTCGTTAACCAACTCAACATTGTTAAACACTGCAAAGGATTCATTAACATATCTCCTGTAATAAACAGTCATAAAACGTCCAGGACAAGACAAGACTTCAGGAGCAAGGCTGGAGTTCCACAGCTACTCCATTAACCTGTTTGTTCTTAAGGGTAAGTTTTATCCTTAAACATAAAATGAGAATGTTTCGTCGCAAAACGTAAAAGTGTTTAAAACAACAACATTTTGTAGTTATACTCCGTACAATTACAAACTCAAGATAAGAACAATGATCAGTGATTTAATCTAGAGGTATGTTTGTAAAGAATGACTCGATAACGTAACTAGCACCATAAATATCATCAGTAAATTGTGTCTGCTGTTGACAAATTCAAGGGTATACTTAATAGAATATTCATTTTATATAAACTCTTTGAAAAACAGGGTAAAATTATACACTAGAAACAAATGGTCTATCTAGACATTCCTAGTTATGAGTCTTAGATAGCTCATATATAACCTTAGTCTGTGAGCCCGTTCGTCTTCTCGTAAGCCTGGCTTCTCTGGTTGTCGCAGGATCATTCTTAAATTACTTTGTTGATGTAATCCACTCTATTTAAAATCCCAGCCCAATACCTTTAACCGGTTTAATGATTATAATGCACTTACAATTCTTCAGAATTTTCAAAGCCAGTCTTTTTTTTCATTGCTTATATTAATGATATTTTTCTTTATGTCTAAAATACTTTAACATCCCGAGGGCACATGTAGTGACTTAAGTCTTAACCTGTTCAAAAGTGGCTATGAGCTACAGCGCTGCTTCTGACCTTGCTAACCTTTTCCTGTATTTCTATGAAAAAGTTTTATTACATTCCTGTCCAGAATATTTAAAACCTAAGTATTAGAGGATACATGTTGAAGACACGTTTGTCATGTTTAATAATCCAGATTCGATTAACGAATTTCCCCAGTTTCTAAACGGTAAATATCCCAATATAAAATTTATTGTTGAAAATCATCAGATATTGTTCATATCTTCAACACCAGTTTATGGTTACAACTAATAAACTTACTTTCAAAAGAGTTTATCCACATTTTGAAAGTTTCTTTCCTTCAATATTTAAAAGAAATGTTGTAAAAACCCTGTTTTTACAAAACGTTTCAAATATCACGAAATCAAAATCTCTTTGAAATAGAAGTTGAAAATATTAAACAAACGCTTAGAAGTAATTGTTTTTGTTGTCCTTCCTAAATAGAATAATTCTCGCAAAAACTGAAAAATTAAATAACCTATCTGCTGGTACGTTAGATGTTCTGAAGAAACTGTTACTATATTATGCCCCTGCTTAGGTACAATTTATTCATGATTAAAAACAAAATAAATAATATTATCAAACAGCTGTATTCACACGTTTAGATAAACTGTATCTTTAAAACAGACTGTAGAGATGAAAAGGGCTCTTCAACTTTAAAAACAAAGAACATTCATTGAATACATAGCTAGTCGTATACGAGTTCACGTGCCAAAGGAGCAACCAGAGATACATTGGACCAAACACTAGAAGGCGCTACAATCTAATAAAAACACTGTAACTCTAAAATCTACAAGGCCAGTAGTTTAACTGTTAAAACACCGTTTAAACGGTCAGTAATATTACCATCCATTGTTTAAACGGCCAGTAGCATTACGAACCATTGTCTAAACAAATATGATGTTGTGTTTACCTCCTGTTTCTTCCGTGTCATCTTCCATTCCCGGGAAGGATTCCAACTTATAATGCTAGAATATCTTCCCATTAAGCTAAGAAAACCAGCACTTTACCAGTAGATAAGCGCATTAGTACTATCTTTTCAATGTAAAGAAAGAACAGAATATGAATCTTGATAGTTGAATATGGGGTGGACTAAAACCTTTATGTATTTTAAGTTGGTCAATGCAAAATTGAAAACATTGCGTGGTGGAGTTGCGCTATCTGAGTTCCTCTCTATTTCTGTTTATTTATTTTTAGGAGAATGGTAAGTTTAGTATCATTGTGTATATACATTACTTATAAATTTCTGGAAAGAAGTTTAACGATTTTGTAATCTTAAATTTAAAAACGTTTTATTGCAGAATATTCCACACTGCAGTGGTATAAAAGTACATCGTCATTAACCTAAACATCGTTTTTATATTATGTAATTTGTATCCAGTTAATCGAGACTCTTTTGGTACGTGGTTATTTTAAAAATGAAAATATATTTTTTTTAATTCCAAACATAAAACACAAAGACAGAACGTTGTTGTTAAGCACAACGCTACACAAATGGCTATCTGTGCTCTGTCCACCACGGTTATCGAAACCTGGTTTCTAGTTGTATAAATCTGCAGACGTACCACTGTGACACTGAGGGGCAAGACAGAACGTAAACGTATTGTCCAATGGCTCAGTGTTCATGTCTTAGCCCTACTGGTTTCGTCCTGATAAATTTTAACTTTTTATGATTACGATAATTCCAACCTATGTAGATGAATGTATGCCAGAAACAGAAAACTTATACTTTTAGATTCTCAGAAATAATTTTGAGAAAGTCATAACTTAGTAAATGATTTTTAGATGTATCGATTTAATTCTGCATGCGATTTAACATTTCCAAATAATCATTACACACGTTTCAGTTCATTATTTGCTATTCTTTAAACTTGATTAATGTATTTGCAACTTAGTTTTCTGGTGTCTGGTGTAGTTTCCTATAACTCAAAAACATATTATTATAATTCACTGTTTAGTTCATCTTGGCCTATATTCTCTTCGGATAAGGAGAATGATACTCCCTTTTCTAAGTTACGCTTTCTCTCTCCTGTATATATGTAGAAGTTTAAATTAGTTATTTGGAATATCAGTAATGAAGTTTGTATTTCTAACTTTTTGTACATATTCTAGCTTTCGAAGATAAGTAATTGTAATTACTTATAAGTAATTGTAAGTAATGTCAGACATGCGTTTTAAGTCCGCAGACATACCGCTGTGCCACTGGGGGGGCAAGACTAGAGGGAAGACAGCTAGTCATCACCACCCACCACCAACTCTTGGGCTACTCTTTTACAAGCGAATAGTGGGATTGACCGTCATATTATAACGCCCCCACGATTGAAAGGGCGAGAATGTTTGATGGGAAGTGGTTAGGGTGCTTGACTCGCAATCTGAGGGTCGCGGGTTCGAATCCCCGTCCCACCAAACATGCTCGCCTTTTCAATCGTGGGGGCGTTATAAGGTGACGGTCAAAACCACTATTCGTTTGTAAAAGAGTAGCCCAAGAGTTGGCGGTGGATGGTGATGACTAGCTGCCTTCCCTCTAGTCTTACACTTCTAAATTAGGGACGGCTAGCGCAGATAGCCCCCCTGCAGCTTTGCGCGAAATTAAAAACAAACAAACTAAGGCGTTTTGTTTTGACGATAATGGTTAAAACAGCTTCATCACCCTTTCTTTTTGCGTTTAGATAAAGTAACATCAGATGTGTTAGCATCTAATGAGTGGTCAAAGAGTGTTTTGACGAAGCACTATTTTGGTGAGAAAATTTTATTTCTTGGTTATGTTCCTCCTAAGACGTGACTAATAGATGATATACAAGTTGAGAATAGCTTTAGAGAAGGCTTGGACAGTGGAGAGAGTACTTGAAAGCCGTTGTTGATAGGCTGTATCTGTCGAGGAAGTTTTTTGGACGACTTTTCGAGCTGCTAGCTCAGATCTTCGTCAAGTCAAATTGCTTAGATTGTTCAGATAGGAGTGAGGCTGTACTTGGAAACTTCTTGAGTTGGATACAAAAATACAACGACTATGACTGAGAGCGACAAGAGCATAACTGTGGGCATTGTGCGGTTTCTTCTTGAAAAAGTGAGATCCGCTGAAACAAAAGACAGTAGCAAAATCCGTCCACGTGTGCCCCAGATAACAGTACGCAATATAATCAACGTAGCTAACCGAGTACGAGTTAATCAAGATAAACCATCTAGTCATACCTCATGTTAAACAGACACATATCTGAAGTGGCTTGAGCATGATACAGGCGTTCATATTATTATATACGAAGACATACTGGTCAAATCGTCTGTGGATTTCTATGCAATGAAAGTGTTTAAATGGTGTTGAAAAAGCCTTATTCTCGTGCATTAGAAGAATTATGGAAAGCTTAAGGGGTAGAGTGGTGTGTCTTGGAATTGATATCCCTAGGACAGAGTCTTTTGTAGTGAAATTACGTTACAGGGCTTACTGTCAAGACACATGTCCGTCACATTGAGCATGGACTGTAACGACGTGGTGAGATTCCAAAATCGTTTTAATAGATCATACTGAAACCTACATAGGCCATTGTGTATTATGTTTCTAACACGACAATCTCTCAGACTCTGCTATCAGAAGATCAGCGTTACTTCCTTTCATTATTCTAAACTAAGTCTCTTTCGAATTTCCAGTTAAGTTGTTGTTTGACAGTTTCGACCGTAATCGGTTTATAATTTTAACTTCTTAATGATTAACGTATTTTAACTTCTGCGTGGCTTGATTCTGTAATATATATATATAATTGGCATTAAGTAATATAATTCAAGTGGTAAAAACTTATTAGAATCGTATTTAAACACAGCCTCAATTTAATTAAAATCTAGAAAGGGCTTTGTCAAAAACACAAATTGGTAATATGTGAATGACATCACAATACGAATGAAAATGAATTCAATCGCATCCTTTTTAACTAGCGTTATACCGTTTTCAATTGGTATAAGTGTATAATAGCATTTCAGCTAGACTTTACTTGATAACGCCTTATGCTCAGTACTAAAACTCATCTACTCTACTGGTGAAGCATGATCTGCTATTAGGTAAGATATGCGATAATATATAATTGTAAAACTGATAATAACTTTAACCACTTACTTTCTTTGCTAGTACAAAACAAGTTTCCATTAATAAGAGAGCATGATAGTGTTTATGAGTTTAACATTACACATTTCAACACTCATAGACAATGCTTCGCCAACACAGAATTTAAACATCGTAAGACTTGATATAAATGTAGAAATAAATAACTTTCGAATAAGACTCTGTATTAGCCCAGACAGCCTGATAAGCTCATGTAAGGTCTCGTCTGGAATGACATACAACAAACGTAGTACAGCTAAAAATGATGTTCTTTTCACTAGAGCCCCTCAGCGGTAACTCTGCAGACTGAAGACGCTAGAAACCGGGTTTCGATACCCGTAGTGGGCAGTGCACAGATATCCCATTGTGAAGCTTTGTGCTTAACACTAACAACAACACCTTTTCACTGGAAGCCCATATTAAGCAAGTAAATTTTGATGCGACTAAATGAACTATTAGTCATGCTGTAGTGAATTATCACAACTATGTTGTATCATGCTTTGTTGGCTTAAGCGTTATGCACCTTAAGAATTGATACCTGATAAGCAACGTTTAAAACTTTGCTTTAATTAAACCCAGGCGGTTTGGTGAATTCTGCTACTGAGTGTAAAGCCCAATTAGCAGATAAAGTGGAAATGAAATGTTATTACTTACCTTTTTCTGTCGTTAACTTTACTGCTCCACCAGTAAAAATATAATGCTTTTAAAATTATTAGCAATGTTACTGCAACATGTTCATAATATATGAAATTACAGAAGATTAAACAAAAGGAGGAGGACGTAAAATACGTACTTCTTTATAGTAATCACAATTCCTGGATTTCCATGTTTACCTTGTCG
>NW_013667131.1:30718-32100 GCF_000517525.1 Limulus polyphemus
ATGATGCAAATGTCATTCCTACTGTTTTCTTTGCATTATTTTTGAAGGATTGATATTAGCCATCCCTACATTTATTTCCTTTCTTTAAAAGTTTTTCTCCACTTATTTTTCTTTTTTAATGCTGTGTTTCAATAGACATAGGAAGGTGGTAGTTATAACCAAGTTCTAAATACAATGAGGTTCCAACTGTAATAATTATTGGTAGCACTGCCTATGTAGAGATGGCTCGGATTGTTTATCGAAATGGTATTTTAAATATAAACTCAATAAGTATTCAGAACTTTACAATACTATACAGTTTTTCCTTTTATAACAAAATCTATGTTTACTTTCTTTTTGAAAAGACTTTTCTTTACTTGTTTATTACTGACTGGTAATTCCTTTTCACCCTGTATTTAAGTTTTAAAGGAATACCATTCTTTTGTAAACAAAGCTACCTTCAAGGGGTAATGATAACATCGATTACACCAGAATTGTGATTTTTAAATTACTACTAGTTATTAATAATATTTATAAAAGCGGATACTCCGTTTTAAACTATGTCACTTCAGTGAAATTGGTTGACATTGTTCTGATTTTTGAGTTATCATGTAAATAAAAAGATATTGCTATGATATTTACAGACATTCCAGAACTTGTGGCTCAGTCATTATTGTTATAAAAGGAAACGCTATATAGTATTGTAAAGTTGTGATGACCTATTGAGGAAATATTTGAAATACAATTTCGATAAACAAACAGAGCCATCCTGTCAGATTTTTAAAAATAATATATATATATATATATATAAGTTATGTTTGCTAATTCTCAAAATAAATGGCTTCTACTTATACTTCTTAATAGTATAAATATATATACTATGTTGTAGTTGGGCTTAGGATTCTTCTACAGTAGGTGTCTGTGACTTGTTAGCGATAAATTCAATGATGAATAAACAGCACAGACTTTATTTGTTTTCAAATAATATACATATATATATATATATTCGGAACAAGTTAAACATATGTACAACAAAGTATTCACACTATAGAGATTACAGGCATATCAGAAATACTATTTGTATATAATTCTCTTCTTTTTGTCAAAAGTCCACATAGGCCTATTCAATTACTTTAGAACCACACTTTGACGGAATAAAGTTATTCTTCTTATCTTTTTTTATACTGTTAGTTTCACTCTAACATATTAAACGCTAAGCCTATGTCAGTCGTTAGGCCTATCACATCTACGGTACTTAGCTTCACACGGCTATATTCTCTTTTGCTATTATCTGTCTATTGTTGTCTGTCTGCTGCTTCCCGCTCGTCTCACGCTATTTATATCTCTATTATGATACATAGTCGTCTGGCCACTTTCTATATTCTCGACACCAATTAGTTATT
>NW_013667131.1:33018-51342 GCF_000517525.1 Limulus polyphemus
ACACCAATTAGTTATTGACAAAACCTTCTACAATCGTCTGCTTTAACTATTACTATAACGAAACTTAAAAATAATGAAATATTCACTCACAAATATAAATTAATCACTAATTTTTAAACCAAACAGTCTTTTATATCATGACACATCCCTACATAGGCAGTGTTACCGCCTGCATGATAATTGTAGAGTACAACAAAAGATTGCTTGCCGTCTTTCAAACAAACATAATATTTAGCTGTGTGAGTTGATTAATTTCTGCTCTACGCCTTTCTCTGTATTGCTTTACGTTCGTTAATCTTCATGTAGTATTTTTAAGCAGTTTTGCAGAAACCCATCTAAATTTATGGTGAAAAAAATGCACTTAATATCACCCTGCCAAATACTTAGTTATAGGAATATGATACAAAACATACAACTTATCCCCCCCGTAAAAACATAATACTATATCTGATAATTTGGTGAAATTTTAAACGTGGGTTCTAATGATATTTTGTTGTTGTTGTTGTTGTTATTAAATAAGAAGACGTAATAGAACAGAAGGGCCTAAAATAAAAACAATACGAAAAATGTAGGTTTAACTTTTTTCTTTATCATCACAAACAATTCTCTCAGTCATCACTAATCTCCATTGTATGAATACCGATATAGAGCTTACAGAAGGTTTGGAAGCGAGCTTGAAATAAATAATAGAACAGAAAGAAAATAACATAACATTTCTGCTCGAAAACTCTTCCAGCAGCTTTGTGTTCATCCTTAATACTTAGTTTATTATTTTATTTCTTACAACATTGCTATATATATATATATATATAGTTTATTTATTTGGTAATACACTTTCAATTTTAAATGTTGCTAAAGGTACCTCCAATATTATAATAAAAATACGAGGTACTCTCTCTCTTTCTCTCTAACCAAGCTATCAACTTAGAGCGAAACCAAAATTCAACGAGATATTTAGTATTTAATTTCTGTAGTATATATTGTTGCATGAAAGGAATTTTAATAATAGAAATAAACGACCTTATAACACCAAATTATTTTTGAAACTTTGTGCTGTCAGTTACGGTTTGTGTTTTAGTGGAACGCTCCTGAAATAGTTGTAAATCGAAACGTTGGGTATCTTTCTAGTGTTAGAGTATTTAGTATAACTAATTAACCATACCTTTCATTACGTTCTTACCTTTAAAAATTAGAATGCATCGTTTAATCAGTTAGGTATCCTCATTGTTTACGACCGTGTAATTTAGTAAATAAGCCCACGTATTCTCGTGTCTTTCCACCCTTTTCTGTATGAGATTAGTTTACATAGAGGCTTCAATCTAAATACTACGCACATTTATATTTTACTAAACACCTTATTTTAGTTTTTTGTGTTGTTTTTAAAGAAGTGTTAATTTCAGTTACGTATCTTTAGGAAGCTTAGTAGTAGTAGGTACCCGACAGTAATATAAAAAGAATGTTCGAACGAAGAAATGTCACATATTTGCTAGAATACGACAACCAAAAGAACTCTCAAGTGGCTTAATTCTTCTGAAACAAAATTGGAATACTATCTATCATTGGGTTCAACTACTCCAACAATAGTTCAAGGCTGAAAGTCATGACTCGCCTTTAATCAAGTGAATGGCTACACAATTCCCAAACGTATTCTACTTAGTGCTATTCTTCATTACGTCAAAATAACCCTCTGATAAGACGAATACCCATATGTCTGCTCCATTCGGGTCACGAACACACACACACACACACAAATCTTATTAAGAGCTGGCTATTTTATTCTTTACTTTCGATTTGTAATATTACATTTCTCATCATATTCGAACCCCATTGGTTTGGGTCTAGACAATAAATACAAATATAATCCAAGATACAAATATCGAAAAAAGATATGCTTATATCAAACTACAATAAAAGCAGAGTAGTCATTTTTCTAAGATATTTTCCATCAGTTCACTAGAACAACACTTTTGCTAGTTCATACATCAGGTTGAGTAAAGTACATACTTAACGTTACTCTTGTCGAAAGTCCTTAATACATTTGGAAGTTTTGGATTAAAATAATGACTGAAACCTGTTTCTCACGCTCTTTTAATTAGTCAAGTCTCTACAGTCCTTAGGATGAGAACGTATCTCTTAGATGAAGTGTTTCCTATTTAACGACAACAGTTTATGATTAAATTAAATAGAATATATGATGATAGGGGTCTAATAGACATTAGAAATTAGTTCATGTCCTTTTTTTTTAGGCTTACCTAAAACTGAAAAAAAAACACCACAATATCCAAATAATACTGCCTAATAAAATTCGCATTATTTCCTCTAGTAAAATTGAGTAATTGCAGTCGACAGGGTCCTTTCTACCACTAATGACTCCATTAAAGAAAATAAAAAAGCTTAACGACAAACCTTTTACCCAATTTGGGTGAATGGGACTAAAAATAAAAGTTATTAGCCTTTAGAAGGAAGTGATAAATAATATTTAAAATTTGTGTTTCCCAATATTTCGACTTACTTAACTTTAAACCAGTGTCTTATTTTCTTAGAAAATGGCTGAAAGCCTTACTACTAATTAAGATATATGTTAAAGTGCACAATTTACAACCAAGATGTGCTTCTTATAACAAACGTCTTTTCTGAGTCATAATTTACAGATAATAATTAGAACAGTAAAAATACAGTTGTGTCATAGCTTGTCAACCGTCAGTTTATTGATATAGCTGCTATGGTAAACGTTTGTATTTAATTATCATCACAATGGAGTACATATCTAGTCGGTGAAGATTATTTCTTCGTGAAATAGTCACTGAAATACTTATCTGACAAAACAGTAATACTTTTGTTTCTCATCAAGCTATTACTTAACTCAGTTTTAATAAGACATTTTTTTAGTCTTTTAATAAGCAGGTGCTTTTATTGGCTTTATATTTTTGTTCTGTTTAGGCTGTACTTAAGATATTCAAATCTTTCAAATGGAAAATGTCTTTACTGACTGCTTGATTTTGTTTACTCTGGAATCATTTTCTGATATAATTGTTGCCTATATGAACCCATGGGCCTAAATGGCGGTAATGGGATGCAAACTATAGATCTTTAGATCCACAAGCTGGCATGCTAATCACTAAGCTATGCTCGGTACGTCTATAATTATTATTATTTTTTTACATTAATACTGGTCTACAAATAAATAGATGTATTACACGTATGATAATTTGGGAGTATTATCTATTCAATAAACCCGGCATGGCCAGGTGATTAGGGTGCTTGACTCGCAATCTGAGGGTCGCGAGTTCGAATCCCCGTCCAACAAAATATGTTCGCCCTTTCAGCCGTGGTGGCGTTATAATGTGACTGTCAATCCGTCGATAAAAGAGTAGCCCAAGAGTTGGTTGTGGGTGGTGATGACTAGCTGCCTTCCCTCTAGTCTTTCACTACTAAATTAGGGATGACTAACACAGATAGCCTTCGTGTAGCTTTGGGCGAAACTCAAACCGAACCTCTATTCAATGCCATTTAATATATCAATTAGACAATACTCCCTTTAAAACAATTGTGTAGCTATTCTATATGTAAATATATATATATATCATATGCTTTTTGTTTGTTATTAAGCACAAAGCTGCACAATGGGCTATATGGGCTACGCCCACTGAGTATCGAAACCTAATTTTTGGCGTGATAAGCTCTCAAACTTATCGCTAAGCCACCGGAGGGGGGGGGAGCACACCATATGTACTTGAATTTAATATATTAAACACTTAGCAAGATTATTTTTTGTTAATTACTGATATAAAATTATATCAATTTAAATTATTTATTGGAAAGTTATTTTTTATAATAAACGTGTTTTCAAAATAATTAGTGAAGAAATGTAAGTTCATGATTTTGTTAATGCCCTGCTATGAAATGAATTCTAGCATTTCTACAGCTAAGATGTTAAAAAACTTAGACTCGAGCTCACAATCACAAAAATTGAGATATGTACCATGGGTATAACTGTAATAATATAGAGATAAGATGTTATTTTAAGCTTTACCTTCTACGAAAAACAATGAAATTGATTGGCAAGGGAACGAGTACCTAGCCTTGATCCATTCGCCAGTCCATCGATCTGGTAACAGAAGATGAGGTAAACTGGAAATGTGATCTCTTAATGGCAAAATTCATGAGATTTTCAAAACGTCTGTTTAAGAAACAGTATCATCAATATTCATCACTTTTTTGACATTTTAGGTAAATAGTAAATTTTAAATTCTCTTCAAGAAAAATATTAGTTTATATAAAGAAAAATCTAAGCACAATTGCCAAAATAAATCTTTTTCATTTGCGTTTGTATTTTTTTCCATCACTCAAAACTTAAAAAATAAATGATGAAAATTCATGATTACAAGTGTCAGTGGTTTTATTTGCAATACTATAGAGATATTGGATTATAACCAAATGGTGCGGGCAGGGGCTCCAGTAGTAGACATTTGCATATCAGATCACATGATTGGTCACTTGACATTTGATATGAAATAAAATGCACTCAGTGATGCTACTGATATTATTTCAATAATATTCGTTGAGTTTAGCAATAGCTACAATATAGCGAACGTTGAATTTTCCTTAAATCTTTAGATTAGCGTATTGAGGAATACACTTACATGATATAAGTGTTTAGAGATACAGACATCCTCTACTCCCGGTGGGTCAACTGCAAGTTCACGAATTTGCAGTGCTAAAATTCGGGGTTCGATTCCTCGCGGTAGACAGAGCAAATAGCTCATTGTGGCTCAACGATAAATCTGAGAACTTATGGTGCTAACAACTGGGATTTGATTTCCCGTAGTGGGAACTGAGCATATAGCCCATTGTACAGCTTTGCGATTAATTAACAAACAAACAATAGAGAGTCTGAACGCTAAAACAGGGTATATATATAGATAGAAAATAATATAGGTTTAGACTTCCAAACTGCAAGAAACAAAACAAGAGCAGTTTATTTTTATCAGTTTTTATATTACAGTGATATCGTTTTTGCTGTAAGGAAACCTGCTCCTGAGGTACACACTGAACATACATATGTTAGTAGAAAAAACACAAATAATGATAATTGTATAGAAAATCTTAGTTATAAGTATTTCACAAGAAGAGGGAAATTATTATAGATGCAGGATACCATTTACAAAGTTTTTTGCATATTTTTGAATACGAAACCTGTAACACTTTCAATGTAATTCAATATATATATTAAAGTGTTTGAACATTTAATTTCTGTTTTATTACTTAAGGTACCAAAACTTATTTTTCAGTTACAATTACCTTACTTGTAATCGATGGGTATGTCAAGGAGCTGCACTAATTAGCTGAATAGCGTTATGTGGTGCGAATCTGCTCTACTAAAATAACTGGAATATATTAACTTAACTGCTTGCCACTCGTCTTAATATTAAACATTTGACAGCACACAAGGTCGCTTTTACGAGGATTATTATAAATATCTATAAAGCAGGGCAAAATATTCATTTGTTCATTTTTATATCTATAACAATACTTGCACTAAAGGTTTGATGTACTCTGCAGTGCACGTGAGATTCCACTTTAGCATTAGGCCTAATTTTCTTCAATAATGCACTATTAATTGTTCTATACGGAGTTTCAGAATAAATCCAAGGTAATTTAAAAAAATGAATTGCTGTGAAAACCTTATTCAATTTAAAACTGAACAATGGATAATAAGACTTAGTTAATAAAATTATTTCAACGATAGAATGTAATAAATGTGCTTGAAAATCGTATGAATCTACTTTCTATATAATTCCATCGAAAACCCTTCGTTATAAATAGATTAAATATTTCCATTTTTACTGTACTATACATATTTAAGCAAAATAAGATAAAACTACCGATAGATATTTAAACATATGAATTTGGCACAATAAAATTATAAATAAGACATATAGTTGAAAATAAAATTACATACGTGTAAAAAGAGTAAATCAAAATGTTCACTGAATTATCTCAGAGCGATCGTATCGCTAGTTATTGCACATCACAATGTAACAATGTAGGGAAACATGCATTAATCATTTTTGTGCAGCAAACGAAAAAATAATATTTTGGAAAACTAATTTTATAATGGACAACCGACCGAATTGCTTCTTTGTGTGAGACGATGTTTCGATAGATTACTGTTGCGTTTTTATCTTGTAAAATGTCAGCGATGGAAAAAAATCTTGTTTACAATTATTTTGATTGGTTGAGTGAGATTGTTTCTGATTGGCTGGGTGGTTTTGTGAACAGGGCTTGTGAACGTCTAACTAGTGAAGAACTTTCAAGTCATATGTGGATGATTTCCATTCCCGAGTTTCTATTGAATGAAGGAGGGTTCATTCTGATATTTAGATCTTCTTTTATTCGTCTGAACTTTTTTGTTTTATTTGTCAGTTATTTCGTTTACGCAACACTCCATTCTGAGAACTGTGTCCATAACGTGTTCAGTGATAGCGGAAAAGTTGGGCTTCATCAATCTTATAGCATTTTGGTGCCCTTTGAATCTGTGTCCTAAGTGCTTATCCTATATACGTCAATGCACGGGAACAGTCAGCTTAATACATACTTTCTTTGAATGTTAAGTAATCTGGAGCTTGTTTAATTTTTTAGAAGTATTTTTGGAGATTCATTGGCTTCAAATTTCGTAGTGATATAATTCTTCAAACTGTCTTTGAAACAAATGAATACATAAAATATTCATCCAACGAACAAACTCAAAAATACAATATCAATAGAAAACAGAAAACCCAAAATCGTCAATACGTTTATTCACAAAATAACTTACGGCATCCAGAGAAGATGAATAAAGTTCCGTTCTTAAATCTTGTTTAAAAAAAAAGACCAACACCGAAGAATATTTTAACAAAAGTTAAACTGCCTCCATACTACCTACTATACAAAGTATTAAATATATAACTGAGCGTTATTCTGGAGTTTCATAAAGAGAAAAAAACAGGAAGACACTTAGGACAAACTCAAAGAACACCAAACTGCTGTAAGAGTGGTGAAATCCAAATTTTTAATTGCCACTAAACACGTTATAGATATCGGTTACGGAATATAATGACATGTAAGCGAAATAACTGACAAAGAAAACAACTTAAAAATCATTTAAAAAATTAAAGCATCTTCGCATATTTCTTTGCATGTCAAAACGAAAAACCCTTCATTCAACAGAATCTCGGGAATGGATGTCAGCAACCTATGAATTGAACATTTTAAATTTCAACCATTAACAACAGTTGTATAGAAAATAAATTAACAGGGTAGGAATCACTTTCACTCAACAATCAAGAGAGTAATACACAATAGGTTTCCATTACAGAAGTTCTACAAAATAAACAAAACATCCAAAATAAAGGCCTGAAGAAGATCCGAACTTTCCAGTATGTTATCCATTATACATCCATTTTCAACTTATCTTCCTCCTAATGCTAACAGACCATGAGCTTCGAATAACATTTTGCTTTTCCATTTTCTATAAATGTTCAAATGAGGAAATGAAACTTTTCAATCCCAGATATTATGGTTCCTATACTCCCTTGAAAGGTAGTTTTCTCTTTAAACACTTCAACATGCGATATTTGTGCAAATATCCAATTTTTCCGCCTCATATGTAAGTTGGAACACGTTTAGCGTATCCTTGCACCTATAGATACATTGATAAAATGGTACATTTGCTTAAACATTTCGCAAACAGTCTCTTTATATTCCCAGCCCCCCAGTAGCACTGCGGTATGCCTGCGGACTTACAACGCTAGAATCCGGGTTTCGATACCCATGGTGGACAGAGCACAGATAGCCCATTAGGTAGCTTTGTGCTTAGCTTAAAAACAAACAATTATATTCCCAGAAATTAGGAAATATCGAGAAATTTAACAGAATATCAAACATTTTGCTATGAAGCGTTTGTTATAAAATCCTAAAAACCGTATATCATTGAATTTAGTTTGAAAACATTAACTTAAGGCCATTTAATAATGCAGAGGGAAAATACGTCTAAAATCAACAAAAAATCAGATGTTTCTCAAATATACCACCAAAATGCTATATATTATTGTTGAATAGGTGTTATGTTATCTGAGCTCTTAGCGTAGTAATTTCCTATACTATTCTAGGCAATAAATGTTGCTGACTACTAAAGACATTGTGAACTAACAAAAATATATAATCGCGTTCTGCTTATAGAAAAAAAATCATATTATCAGCCAAATATATATCTTTAAGATCCAGTTTAACAATAAAAATTAAAGAAAATTTAGAACATCAAGCTCTACTTTTCAGCTAAATAATATAATATATATATATATCAACGTATATAGAGAAATGTTATACTATAGTATACAGTTATAGCTCACACCATTTTCAGCTAAATAAAATATATATATCAACGTATATAGAGAAATGTTATACTATAGTATACAGTTATAGCTCACAGCATTAATATATCTTCACTTAATATTTATGCATTCTGAGACAAAGCATTTTTTTTTCTAAAACCTTTTTTTTATATCCAAACTTAATGTAACAGAGTTATAAAGCAATTTTTGTATTTTATTGACAGCTACTGGATCAAAATGGATCGTTCTTCTATTTCGCTTTACGATTAGATTTATCTATAGCTACTTTGGATGCGGATCCAGCATCTAACGCAAAAAAAATTAAGTGAACGTGACAGCTGGTTATTGTTGACCAGGTGGTAATGTTAAAAAGAATATGTCTTAGTTCTAATTCTCGCTTTATGAAAAAAACATTAGATATACGTATACTTGATGGAACTAACACATAAAGCGATATCTCTCGCCTAAACTTCCTAAAAGCAACATTAAAAATCGCTGGCCTAACTGTTAGATATATGAATGTAATGTAAGTACACGTTACAATCATCAATGAAGTATGGTCATTGCGGATGCTGCGTTTGAACCTGTGGATATCAAGTCACACACTGTTCAGTAGAGTGTCAGTGAAGTATGGCTAATGTGGCTGGCGTGTTAAGAATGTCGATTGTTAGCCTTAGATGAGAATTGTTTATTCTAGATCTAACATTATGTGTTCTGGGAAGCATCAGTGAATAGCACTACTTTGGCAGCAAGAGGAATATAAGGCTTATTTACAACTCCCAGTGAAATATTGCTCATGTGACTCGCTTCTTAAGAAAATTAATTCTATGTCCAATAATAGTTTTATTAGAAGCAGCTGTGTAATGCGGTTTTTAGTTAATAATGCGGATAAAAGGCCTGCTTGAAATCTCACTGGAGTACGAATAATGATATTACTGTATTAAGAACGTATATATATCCACATTTTACAACACTACACGTACTTACATTAATACAATAATTCCTGAGCTATCGTTATATTCCGACATAAAGACTGAAGTCACATCTACGTAGAATCTTATGTATAACGTTGCGTATATGGTTGCCAAGTACATTCTGGGGATACCAGGTTTCACATTAGTTCTGGTTTGAAGTTTGAATATTCGGACTTTTCGAAACATTTTCTTGTTTAGTGGAAAGGGGGAATTGAAAGTAGCAGTTGACTGAGATTAAGTTAGACAAATTCGCGTACATCAATTTTTCCCAAGAGACAAGAAATGTATTTCTAATTTGATATTTTTTTATCTTTATTTCCATTATTTTCTTGTTTAGAGTAATTTTTAAAATTAGATATTATCTATGACGCTGGTTTACATGATTTATTAATCACTTAGAAAAAATATATAGTAACTTCTACCAGGTGAGTTCTTAGGATTTCACAATAATTATTACAATCAATAATAAATAACCTTTATAATGAGTAACAGGAAGACTACAAAAAGCTTCTACCACAACTTCAACATCAGCTGGGTGCCCTCGCTGTTAGAGATGTTTTCGGTTTAGAACCAAAGAACGACATCCGAGATTAGGCCTATTCTACGATGTTACCAGTACAGAACCAAAATAGAATTGTTACAAGTAAATCGTCATGTAAGATTCCTTCATATTTGGCTAATTTAATTAAGAAATATAATGTTGTACATTAATGTAGCTAATCATATAAATAACATAAATGCATACTAAATTGTTATATTTAATGTTGTAAATTACCACAAATATCAGAAACACACACAAAGCTACTTCTTAACAGTATGTATTAAGTTTCAGCTTGATGCCCATAAAACAATAACACAGTCTATGTGAACATATGACCGCTAGTGTATCTGTTCTAGTTCTATTTGCTTCAATCTACCATAGCGGTTGAACGTGATCCTGATAAAAAAAAACACTGCAATACGAAATGAGTTGAAAAGAGGAGGGGGACTATAAAAAGACCAAACTAAAAGTGACCAGATCTTAAAGGAGGTTCATGAACTTACGCTTTCTCCCCCCCCCCCACCACACACACCAGCCTCACCACTCTAAATTTAACCAAATTAATTTTTGATTTTGTGCTATCTTGTGCCGAAAATTTCATAATTTGTGTGTATATAACTACTCTTATGGGGCAATCTTTGTAAACAGATGTATTTTTGAGTATAATGAGTATATTGAGTATACTCAATCTTTGTGTTTCACAATACCCACACATCCACTGATTCTAATCCGCATGAAATATGGCATATATTTATTTGATTATGTGCCACAAGATTCAGAATCTGTGGTGCACTACAATCAAACTTTTGGCGCAGTCATTCTGGTGATGGAGGGGGAAGGGGGGGACTTCGTATGAAAGGTTATGCATAACTTTAGAAAAAAACCTGATTGTGATATATATTTCTTATTTTACCCATTCAAACCCTTGTGAAACCTTATTAGGATTTATCATTTTATTTGCTTTTACTGCAACTTGATATTAGACGTTTAATTGTTTTCATCAAAACGTTTCAAATTAATTTTCGGATCTTCTTAAAATTTAGTTATTTTACTCATTAAAAGCCTTACATCTTCATTGTGTGCTTTCTTAAGGTTTCCAGTAACGAAGTGTTGAGTGGGTGTGTAAATTTAAGTAGAAGTAAGACAGTCACAATCAGAATAATCAAGTGAAAGCATAAAATGGTAAATATGTTAAAACTTATCAATGTGAAAAACTCGTTAAAATATTGCGTGATCAGAACGACAGCAGCTAGAAATATTGAAAGACATAAAAAAATAGTTTTAATGTCTGAATATATGTGATTTAGACAGATTATTCACTTGTTTAAATTAACTGTTAAATACGTTTAAAAAATTAGCAAAAACCTCAAATTCGTTCCTTTAATAAAATGAATTTATATTGTAAGCAAGAGATCATGATTTTAAGTTTTCTAAAAATAATAAATATAAGTATATATATATATATGTTGTTCTTATTCTACTTACTAACGCTAATGATGAAAGGTATATTAATTATTGTTTATCTTCCCACACAAATATGTAAATTAAGAAATACTACACGTATTGAAAACCTTCATAATTCCATTTTCATTTTTATAAGAAAACTCTCAAATGCTTCCGAAAAAGATTTTGTTATTATTCTTCGTAGTTAGTCGAATTATCCCACTTTAATATTTGAGTTTGTATCACTAATAAGGTAAAAAAATCGAAAATCTATATTTTCATTATTAAACTAAGTAATCCTATGAACGATATTCAGTAAATTACTACACGTAACTTCAGTATTTTGAAAATGGTGTACTTCATAATAATCAAAAAATACAGTTTATTGTTTATATAGTAGAACTTGGACTTTGGGAGATAATGAAATAGATTGGAACTATAATCCTTTAAGACATGTTAATAATGTGTTTAACAAACATGCTAGTATTTTTGTGATAGAATCGTTCGAAAGTCATAGACGTGATTAATATAATGCAATATGAACAAACTAGTCCACTTTCCATCCGAAATAAAACAAGATCAAATTATATCCATCCGAAGTAAAACAGGATCAAATGATATCCATCCAAAGTAAAACAAGATCAAATTATATCCATCCGAAGTAAAACAGGATCAAATGATATCCATCCGAAGTAAAACAAGATCAAATTAAATCCATCCGAAGTAAAACAGGATCAAATTATATTCATACGAAGTAAAACAAGTTCAAATTATATCCATCCGAAGTAAAACATGATCAAATTATATCCATACGAAGTAAAACAAGATCAAATTATATCAATCCGAAGTAAAACATGATCATATTATATCCATCCGAAGTAAAACATGATCCAATATACATTTGTATATATAGAGATAGAGAAACGTTTATGGAAATACATAGGCATCAATCATTACTAGCAAGTATCATAAAATTTACTGATTCTAAAAATCGTGCTTATTAACATATTATAGGAATTACTCAGTTTTTTTCGCACTTAACATTCCCCTGACTTAGTCACTAATGACGCTAGGAACAAAAAAGATGTTAAAAAATATTTAAATTGTCCATTCTCGAAGTTAAATCTGATTCTGTAGATTTATATGATGTTTTTAGTTTGCAATGGTATAACTGAATCATTTGCTTAATTTGGAGTAGAAAAAACTAAACAGATTCTCAAAAATAATTTAAGTATTTTTTACTATATTTTAACCAGAAGAAAACAAAATCCTTTTCGATTTTTTTTGCTTATTTTATTGATAAACAGATACCCTACAGAAGTGAGGCAAAAATTTATATTCAAATCTTAAACTTCGCACAGTTTTTGAAGAAATTAATACAATCAAGGAAAGGAAGAAAAGGTCAAACTGTTATCGAAATTCTCGTTGAATTCAATAATACTTCGACTTTTGTGTCTGTGCTTGTGAAATGTAATAAATATTTTGCAAATGATTTTTTAAATTTTACATGATCTGTTATTTTATATGGTAAAACAATCACTATATTATAGAAAACGCTTCACTATTTTATGTTGTATTTTATGCAAGCTGTCATATATCGTAAGTGACGAAATAAGGTAATTTCAAAGAATAACTTTAAAAATACGATTCAATTTAAGTAGCAACTATTTAAAAATACGATTCAATTTAAGTAGCAACCATTTAAAAATACGATTCAATTTAAGTAGCAACTATTTCTCTCTACTTTTTGAAGCTATTTTATTGATTCCATATTATCTTCAGATGGTTCGTTATCCTTGAATAATCCTTAATGCCCAAGAAACTGAATTCTCTGAACTCTAAGACATTGAACTCTCTAGCTTACAAAGTTTTGTTTGTCGAGTTTGTCAAATATATTGTCTTTTTATTTTTAGGTTTTTCTTGTACATCACATTGTTAACAATAATTACCTGAAATGATAATTAATTAAGGTATTTCTTGGCAGTATATTATTAGTAGGATAAACTTAAAGACGATAAAAATACGCATACTAATATTATAATGTCATTAGTTCTCTTACGGAGAAAATCCTATTAAAAAAATTGCTAAAAATTAGTATATTTTTTGTCTTATACAGTCATTTTCTATAACGGTTGTTTGGCAGTGAAATTTAAAGTTACCTGTATAGAGATTTGTTCGAAGCTACAATGTTAGTGTTAATAGTAACGATACCTGACTTCTTAGCTGAGCAGGCTGAATAAAATTATGTTATATATGTCTCATTCAGCTTTTTTACAGATTTTTTTCAAAACCCAGAATAATAATGAAGCAAATGAAATCTTAAATATGATTGCATCATGAGAGAGAGAGAGTATGAAATTGAATCATTTTAGGAACGAGATATTTTTGTGACTGGCAACTTCCCTAGTACCCCTAACCCTAGAAAATTCACTAGAAAGCACCTTTTAAATGTCAAAACAACGTTTTCATGAAATAATTATTTGTAACAAGTAAATTAATTATATCAGTGCCATTGAATAAAGGACTTTTCAAAAAACTTAAACTATGTCACATTACAGAATATCATAACTACCAGCATGTAGACATTTAGCTCTTCAACTGAACGCATGTCTTGGATTTCTGGTCAAACGAAACACTGTGTTGAGACAGATATTCTGCTATAATTTTGCACACAATGTTAACTATCATTCTTAAGTCAGCTTCACAGATTAATCCAAACATTCATTCAAATGATTCTCCTTCCATTATTATTTTACATTTTCATGTAATATTACCATTTGACTTAAGTATCAAGTTATATACATATATATATTAGGTTATTTTAAATGCCTTCAAAGAAATACTTATCAAACTTTGAAAAAGGCCACACGAACTCGAGGTGTTTTAGAAGAGTGATACGTTTCCATCAATGCCTAAGCGGGTGTTTTAGAAGAGTGATACGTTTCCATCAATGCCTAAACGGGTGTTTTAGAAGAGTGACACGTTTCCATCAATGCCTAAACGGGTGTTTTATGGTGCATAATGAAATTATAATACTTATCTAACCAGGAAATGATTGTCGTGTTAGTGAGATAAATTGAACAGACAGGTATATGAGTTTGTCAAGCTAGTTTATTAGTTCATTCATTTGAATGCCCATAAAAATTGTGGTTTGGAATTATTAATATATATATATATATATAAAGTGTACACTTACACAGAAAGGTATATCAACGTAAACGAAGCATACGCTATCAAAACAATAGTTTACCATCACAGTGTGCACATATAGTCTTATTCTATACATATATATATATAGGCAACGATAGTGACTTTTCGTCTAGGTGCTTAACTCTATATTTTTACAACAAAATATATCTAAGATAGGTAGTTAGTGTCTAAATATAAACTTACACGATTATTGTATTATCTTATCTATGCAAATGACTGACTCCTTTCTTTACTTCGCAAAAAACATTTTACCACACATACGTATTTTTAGAATTTTAAGGAAATATAAGCATCAAATAACTTTTCTTATCACGGAAAAAAACTTTAAATGTTCTCATTTTATGAGATTGCAGTCCATATGAATGTGATATGCATGAACACACATATCACAAGAAAATCTTTACGATGTTTTCTTTTTTCTTTCTAACATAAGAAAAAAATTGTTGTGTAATTTGTATACGTAATGTACGTAAAAGCAAAATAAATTATATTATACGAATTGTGCAGTCCTTCAATTTAATATTTAAATGTAAATGAAATAACACTCCTGATTTAGCGTTATATTTTCCGTTGATGGATTAAATCTTATTGTATTTACACATAGATTGATAAAAGATTAATAGACGCGACAGTTAATCAGCTTATTACGCAGAGTAATGCAAACATGTAAGCCAAACAAAGTAAATACATACTTTGTAGAAGTAACAAAACATATAACATTAAATTTAAGACTCAGCTTATAAGTTCTATAATCATAAATATTCTGTTAGGTTGTGACATTGACTTAACTAGATACTAAAACTGAGAGGATCAGGATCTCCTGATATTCTTATATCCTCCATAATCTACATCTCCAGTCATTTTTGTTTGTTTTTTCATCACCATACCTTATAATAAAATCAGTTGAAGACTCCAACGTTTTGAAATGCACAATGATAATTTATTGTAAAAACTAAAAAAACTGTATACGTTTTAGTGGAGCATGTTCTAAACAATCATAATAATGACCATACTTTTTCTTGTCATTGTTAACCTTCATTTTGTCTTCAGAGAACAATCTCACTTGTTGTTAATCATGGTTATTAAATATTTGACCGTATAGTCAAATAGTATTTAACTATAGTATTTAACCCCGTATAGTCTTCATTTATCACCATAACCTTTTTTATTTATACTTAGCATTTAACCTTTCTTAGCACTTCTATCATTCACTTTTTTTTTATCAGCCTTCTTAGTCATTCATTTTTATAACAAATCAGAATTGTGTAATCTAAGTTAGTTACATGCAGGTTAATGTACATGGATTTCTCTTTTAGCAGAGCTGTTGATGCCTAAAGAATATAACCTCCCTCAGCTATACTATAATGGAATGAATTATAAGTTCTGCTCCCACTATGGGAGAAAAGACATTGTTCCAATTGTGGGAGGATCTCTTACAATCTTAGCACAATCTATAGGCAGTGAGTATTGTTTATATTTCAGCAACAGTAGTACGTTAGTTATATCCTACCTTTTCCTTAAGATTACTTTCATGAACAATATTGGTTAGCATATTTATTATTATTATTGTATCATAAAGATTATTACACATTGTTAATTTAATTTGTGGATTTAGGACTAACGTCCATCTAATTGAGTAGTTGAGCTTTGAATAACGTTTACCATGGTGTGGTAGTTCATACTTGGACTACGGCCTAAACAAGTGAAACTTTTTGCCTCAATGTTTGTTAGAATATTTTATCCACTTTTAATTGTTTTATTATTTTCGACTTCAATTTTAATATAATATAATAATGATTACTCTGCATTGTTAACTTATTATGCGGATTTAGAAGTATAAAGAGCAAGAAAGTTTGAAAGAGACCAACATTTAAGCCAGAGGATAGTCTTAGAAAAGTGTAAAAATTATAGAAAACAATTTTACCCTTGTTTCATATATTACACCAAAGCTTTCTAATGCCCAACGCGATAATACATGGGAGAAAACTTGACAGCATGGGATTTACCAAACATATTAATTAATACTCACATGGGTAAATTATACAAAAGACAGGAATAACGGTAATAACTGGGTGGTGGAATCAAAACCTCGTTTAAATCTGGAAAGGGAGTATTTCAAGGATATATTAAATTACCTAAGATTTTTAACATTCACGCAGATTCATTCGGACAAGTATTCGAAAAGATTGAAGGCGGAATAAAATTAAGCGGGAGATTAATAGCTAATCGATGTTAACATCTGATCAGATTTAAAAAATAATACTTATTAATGAGCACACCTAACTAAATATAATATCCAAACTATATTACCTGTAATGATTAGAATACATTTTTTCATCTAGTTGGTACCTTCACTGTTATGGCCCGGCATGGCCAGGCGGTTAGGACACTCGACTCGCAATCTGCGGGTCGCGGGTTCGCATCCCCATCCCACCAAACATGCTCGCCCTTTCAGCCGTGGGGGCGTTATAATGTGACGGTCAATCCCACTATTCGTTGGTAAAAGAGTAGCCCAAGAGTTGGCGGTGGGTGGTGATGACTGCTAAATTTACTTACACTGCTAAATTAGGGACGGCTAGCGCAGATAGCCCTCGTGTAGCTTTGCGCGAAATTCAAAACAAACAAACAAACCTTCACTGTTAACGATATTTTCAGCCATAAACCCAATAATATATTAAGGGGTTAGCCAGTATTTCTTCTTTAACTTGTTAAACCAGATTTTACGTGCACGACAAATTAAGCTAACTGTTCAATAATTTTCGCAATGTTTAAACCCCTCTTTTTGGATTCCCCGGATGGGACAGCGGTAAATTTAAGGACATACATCGTTAAAATCCGGGATTCGATTCTCCGCGGTTGACAGAGCAGATAGCCCAATGTGGCTATGGTATAAAAACAAACAAAAACAAAACCCTCCTTTGAGTATTGGCACAAAACTGATCACCTCCAATCTTCATGGCATTCATTCGTTTCCTATATCTTATTTAGAAGTTTATGTATTATATCAATCCTTATCTCTCCAGCTGCCTCTAATAAGACTTGATTTGTTTTCCTAATTTGTAATTGTTTCGTGATCTTTTCTGAGTTTTTTTCCCATAACGGTATTGGCTTTTTTTCTACTTTGGTATCTTTGTAATTCATTTCATACATTACATATTCTATTTCTGCTTTCTGGTTACTTCTACACTCCGTCAAAATACTCTTTCCACCTTCCTTTAATTTTTGTCTTCTATCAATATTTTCCCATCTTTATTTTAATCACATTCAATGTTGGAAATCTAAGAACTTCAACATCTTTTTTGAGTTATTTTTTGTTCTTGATTATTCATCCATTTCTTTGCACTTTCGCGTAATATATGCTTTCTTGTATTTTAAAATGTTCCTATGAAACTCTATATTGAGATGTATGTATTGTATAATTTTCATATTTTATCAGTTTTTAATATTTTCTTCGACATACACGTTGTACGAAGTCTTGTTTGTTTTTCTCGATAAGCTTCATTGTTGTGCTTTTAAATATCTACCTTGTATTTTCCCACACATCGTTTGGTGGTATTTTTTTCCTCAAGCCAGGAAAAGCCGAAAGTTTAGCGTGCTGGACTGTGGAGCTGAGGTTTTATGGTTCGGGTCCTGTTACCGTCAAATAAAATCACGTTTTACGCTTTGGAGCTGTCATACAGTGACGGTCATGTCTCAAGATTTGGTCTGAAAACAGTAGTCCAAGAACTGGCTGTTGGTGGTGTTGACTAGCTGCCTTCCATCTAGCTTATTGGATCAAAATTAG
>NW_013667131.1:52342-55289 GCF_000517525.1 Limulus polyphemus
GTCTTCTCAGAAGAAACGATACTTAACTTTATAATAAAAGTCTTCTCAGAAGAAACGATGCTTAACTTTATAATAAAAGTCTTCTCAGAAGAACCGATGCTTAACTTTATAATAAACGTCTTCTCAGAAGAAACAATACTTAACTTTATAATAAAAGTCTTCTAAGAAGAAACAATGCTTAACTTTATAATAAAAGTTTTCTCAGAAGAAACAATGCTTAACTTTATAGTAAAAGTATTTTTCTTATAAGAAACAATGCTTAGCTTTATAGTAAAAGTATTTTTCTTATAAGAAACAGTGCTTAACTTTATAATAAAAGTTTTCTCAGAAGAAACGATACTTAACTTTATAATAAAAGTCTTCACAGAAGAAACGATGCTTAACTTTATAATAAAAGTTTTCTCAGAAGAAACAATGCTTAACTTTATAATAATAGTCTTCTCAGAAGAAACAATGCTTAACTTTATAATAAAAGTCTTCTCAGAAGATTGAGAGGAAACAATAAAATAAATATCATTATTTATTGGAACGTTTTATCTTAGCACAGATGTGTATATCAAAATTTTTGATAAGTTTTTTCTAAAACGCCTAAAGAATAAGTTATCTTAAGAATAATATTGAAATAAATTCAAAAATGCTCATATTTTGTACACGTTCAATAACGACCTTATCAAACTCCAAAAAAATATTTTTTCTTACCTTTAATTTTAAGAGGCTTTATTAAGAAGCAAAACTCCTAAAATAAAAATGTTGACTTTAAATCATTCTATGCTAATTTGTTGAATACAAATATCCACTACTGAATTTCGTTTATGTAAAATCTTCAAACTTACCTGAAAACACATGTTGAAAAACCACACCGAAGCAATAACACAGGAACGCCCCGAAAACTCTCATACTCACACTCCACAGTCACAAGTATTTACTAGGCAATTTTGTAATCCATAGCAAATACACTAAGAGTTACTGACTGTTGTATTAAGCAGGAAATATACAAGTCTGGCCGTTCTTAACAAAGAAATTGTCAGAATCTAATTAGTCAACGGGACTCTAAAAGAGTCAAGAACTAATTTATTTTTCTTGAACTAAATTAATGGAAAAATGCCATTTAAATCCATAATGGTAAAACACAGTTAACTCTCAAGAACAGACGATCGGTTTGGCTGGTGTGGATGTGAAGAATCTTGCTGTCTGTCAATATCAGTAGTGGCAAACCTCGTACATGCTTCCGTGTTTTTGTTCTTTGTCGTACGGTGGCGCTTGCCCAACAACTGTGACGTAACAATGCAAGGATTAAAAGAGTCCCATGTGTTTTCCGTTTTCCAGATACCATAAACCTAGTTAAAGAAAAATATAATAAAATTAGCGCTCTTACTGGATGATTTTTTTACTAATCTTCGCCCCAAAAATGCCGTCACTGAGACTGTAACAGTTAGTTAACCAATCAATGGTACCAACAGAACGTCACGTTCATCTGATGTACTGTTGTAGATAGCCTTTCTAAAGGTGATAAAATATACATATGAATTGTTTACAGTTTTTAAAGAATTACTTCCTTTCTTTCGCCACTTGTCGAATTTTTGGCTTCATATCGCATAATGCTCTCTGTTTACAGTTTTTAAAGAATTACTTCTTTTCTTTCGCCACTTGTCGAATTTTTGGCTTCATATCGCATAATGCTCTCTGTTTACAGTTTTTAAAGAATTACTTCCTTTCTTTCGCCACTTGTCGAATTTTTGGCTTCATATCGCATAATGCGCTCTGTTTACAGTTTTTAAATAATTACTTCCATCCTTCACTACTTGTCGAATTTTTTGCTTCATATCGCATAATGAGCTCTGTTTACAGTTTTTAAATAATTACTTCCATCCTTCACTACTTGTCGAATTTTTTGCTTCATATCGCATAATGCGCTCTGTTTACAGTTTTTAAAAAAACTGTAAACAGAGAGCATTACGCTATGTGAAACGAAAAAATATGACAAGTGGTGAAGGAATGGAAGTAATTCCTTAAAAACTGTAAACAGAGCGCATTACGCGATATGAAGCAAAAAAATTCGACATGTGGTGAAGGAATGTAAGTAATTCAAAAGAATTGCTTCCACTCCTTCACCACTTGTCATATTTTTTCGTTTCACATCGCATAATGCGCCCTATTTACATTTTTTAAATAATTTCTTCCATCCTTCACTACTTGTCGAATTTTTTGCTTCATATCGCATAATGAGCTCTGTTTACAGTTTTTAAGGAATTACTTCCATCCTTCACTACTTGTCGAACTTTTTGCTTCATATCGCGTAATGCGCTCTGTTTACAGTTTTTAAAGAATTACTTACATTCCTTCACCACATGTCGAATTTTTTTGCTTCATATCGCGTAATGCGCTCTGTTTACAGTTTTTAAGGAATTACTTCCATTCCTTCACCACTTGTCATATTTTTTCGTTTCACATAGCGTAATGTTCTCTATTTACAGTTTTAAAAGAATTGCTTCCATTCCTTCACCACTTGTCATATTTTTTTCGTTTCACATCGCGTAATGCGCCCTATTTACAGTTTTTAAATAATTACTTACATCCTTCACTACTTGTCGAATTTTTTGCTTCATATCGCATAATGCGCTCTGTTTACAGTTTTTAAAGAATTACTTACATTCCTTCACCACATGTCGAATTTTTTTGCTTCATATCGCATAATGCGCTCTGTTTACAGTTTTTAAATAATTACTTCCATCATTCACCACTTGTCGAATTTTTTGCTTCATATCGCGTAATGCGCTCTGTTTACAGTTTTTAAATAATTACTTCCATCATTCACCACTTGTCGAATTTTTTGCTTCATATCGCGTAATGCGCTCTGTTTACAGTTTTTAAATAATTACTTCCATCATTCACCACTTGTCGAATTTTTTGCTTCATATCGCGTAATGCGCTCTGTTTACAGTTTTTA
>NW_013667131.1:55860-62010 GCF_000517525.1 Limulus polyphemus
TCTCTGTTAACAGTTTTAAAGGAATTACCTCCATTCCTTCGCCACTTGTCATATTTTTTCGTTTCGCATAACGTAATGCTCTCTGTTAACAGTTTTAAAGGAATTACCTCCATTCCTTCACCACTTGTCATATTTTTTCGTTTCACATAGCGTAATGCTCTCTGTTTACAGTTTTAAAATAATTGCTTCCATTCCTTCACCACTTGTCATATTTTTTCGTTTCACATCGCGTAATGCGCTCTGTTTACAGTTTTTAAAGAATTACTTCCATTCCTTCACCCCTTGTCAATTATTTTTCTTCATATCGCGTAATGCACTCTGCAGAAATAATTAGTCTAATAAAGCACAAATGGCCTGACAAGTGAATAACTAACATATTCACGTGCTTTTCTGTAAAACGATGTCTGAATTTAGACTATTTAAATGTAATTTGTCAAAACACTGAAACCATTTCAAATAGTAATAATTATAAATAAATGCTATCAATATGTCATGTGTATGAGACTTATCTAAACAGTAAGTTGTTATAACGTCATACCACATATAAAAACTAGCGTGCTATTTGCGTCTATATGAAGGTTATGAGACTAATAACATTGGAGAAGAAAAACGAAAAAGAGTGATATTCAGCTAATATGACCCCTAGTCGGTGAACGGTAAGTTTTCGTAATTGGAATTCTAAAATTTGATCCTCGATTGCTCGCGGTAAACAGAACGTAGATAATAATCCATTATGGAGCTTTACGCAAAAACAGCAACTATAAGTGTAACTCTTCCCTTTTTAAGATGCTTAAAACTTTTCATGTGTTCCAAAAAAAAAAAACGAAAAATTAATGGCATCGGTGTGAGTAACGGTGGATGAGAAATGAAAACGATCAAAGTGAACGTTGTATACAACATTATATTATTGTCATATACAACATGATAATTAATATAATGATGGAAGAGGTCAAGCCTTAGATTACCGAGGATTGGAAAAAATGTACAGACATTTAATAAGGAAATGAAGATTGTAATGTTTTAGCTGACCCCTCCTGAGTAAACTGAAATTCTTCGACATATTACAAATCTTTATTATGTTTTCTTTTATTTCATTTTTTTACAAAATCATAAAACTTCCCGCGTTCGTAATTTGCACGTTTGTTTAATGTATTTCTCTTTACTCAGTCTTTATCTTCACTTAATTTTAAATTACCATATTTTCAATCTATATATATTTATTTATTTATTTAGGATAGATATTCTATTCATTATAAATGTTTAGCTTTTTAATTTTGTTCTTAATTTATATAAAGCTTTATACATTTATATCTTAAAATGAAATATAATCATTTCACTGCTGCAAGTCCTCGTAAGGTCCTTGCTCATTATACGTATACAATAATGTTCTATGTCTGTTATTAAGCACAAAGCTACACGATGTACTCTGCCCACACATAATTTTTAGTGTTATAAGCCCACAACTTTACTTACCACTGTAACACTAATGGGTACTGTTATCATTAGATTGACAGCTTTAGTGGAGCGCCTATTTGGTTTGTTTGTTTGTTTTGAATTTCGCCCAAACCTATTCGAGAGCTACCTGCCCTAGTCGTCACTAACTTAGCATTGATAGATTAGAGGGTGAAAAGCTAATCAACACCACCCACCACCAACTTTTGAGCTACCTATTTTTACCAAAAAAATTGTGGGATTGACTGTCACATTATACCGCCCCCGCGGCTCAAAAGGCGAGCATGTTCGGTGACGAGAATTCGAACCACGACTCGCAGCTTGCAAGTCAAGCGCCCTAACCATCAGGCCATGACAGTCAGCGTTGATGAACAAATAAATTGTTTAAAGTGATTTTTACTGCTATAGCTTAATAACTATAAAATTTACATTGCAAATTATTTTCATATAATTTGTCACAAAAATAAAAACAACTTTAATCCTCTACTACATCTTTTGATGCATCAGCATTTAACAGTATATAAACCATGTATACTATAACATGTTCACAAGTAGTCTACATATCAAGTATATGTCCACTCATAAATTCTGAAACGTAACATTCCGCATACTCATTTTAATTTGTCTATACTTATGAGTCTACATACTAGTCAACAAGCATAAGGCGTAGCAATAAAACATAAAAACTAGAAGATTGGTTTGCTGAGATTTTGTTCGATTTATACATCACGTTCAGTACACATATGTTACTCTTTTACTTGTAGACAAAGCTGACTGGTAGTTGTTTTTTATAGTATCGTTTCGCTTAAGAAATGCAGGAGTGACGACTAATTTCCCATATCATCCGGGTTATGGCAGTTACGCGCAGCCACGATAATCATTATTATTTCTATTTTGTATTTAATCTATTATTTTGTTATTTACGTAATTATAGAAATAATGTTTTATTAATAAAACATACGACCAGTTAGTTTCCTTTCTCCTTTAGCATAATCTACTGTCAAAACCGTGTAAAAAAAAACAACTAAACTATAGGACAGCATTTCTTGAAGATTGTTTGTTTGTTTTTAAGTTTCGCGCAAAGCTCCACGAAGGCTGTCTGAGCTAGCCGTCCCTAATTTAGCAGTGTAAGACTAGAGGGAAGGCAGCTAGTCATCACCACCCACCGCCAACTCTTGGGCTACTCTTTTACCGAAGATTGACCGTTACATTATAACGCCCCCACGGCTGAAAGGGCGAGCATGTTTGGTGTGACGGGGATTTGAACCCGCGATCCTCTGATTGCGAGTCGAGCGCCCTAACTACCTGGCCATGCCGGGCCTTTCTTGAAGTAACTTTTAGAGAAAACTAATCCTTTAAGAATAGTCTGCACAGTTCTTATTTTTATGTACCACTTATCTGGATATCTAAGTAAGCTTATATAGTATTACTTCAATAACATTGCTACTCTATATACATTACTATTGCATTTGCTATTTTAAACTTCTGAGCTTACATATGTCTCTAGAACCTGAAATTATTTTGAATTATCGCTAAGATTCCCAAGTTTTTGGGTGCGTTTTCATCTATCTGAAGAAAAACAGTACTGTTTTACATTATAGTGCAGTACTCACTGCCACGATACCGAGCAGAATCATGTCTACAAAAAGAAATTCAGGATTCATAAGCTTAAGTACTTTAAAATGAATTATTAAGTGTTTTTTTTTTCATAGTGACGTTAAAAAACACCATAATCACAATAATCACGAATATTGTTTTTCTTGTATGTCGTTGTCGGCGCTACTATAAAAATATCAGTACTGGAACTATATTGCTATAGACCAGCAGCGGGGCTTCAAAGGCACAGAAAGTGATCCCAGACATTTCACTTGTGGTTCTCTAATGTCTTGGTAATGTTTATAATGTTAATGATGAAAGCCACATTCGAGTGACATGTCCGTCTTTTGATGGACTGTGAAATAGCGGGTTTGATGCAGCCTGCACTTGCAGTGCAGTCTGCATCATTAACATTAAGTTTTCTTACACCTACAGCCCTACCGTAATCATAAACGTAGCTTTGGTTCAGTTTGCACCTGCAGCCCTACCGTAATCATAAATGTAGCTTTGGTTCAGTCTGCACCTACAGCCCTACCGTAATCATAAATGTAGCTATGGTTCAGTCTGCACCTACAGCCCTACCGTAATCATAAATGTAGCTACGGTTCAGTCTGCACCTACAGCCCTACCGTAATCATAAACGTAGCTTTGGTTCAATCTGCACCTGCATCCCTACCATAAGCATAAACGTAGCTTTGGTTCAGTCTGCACCTACATCCCTACCTTAATCATACATCTAGCTTTGGTTCAGTCTACACCTGCAGTGCTGTCTGTATCATTAACTTGCACCTACAGCCCTACCGTTTAAACATTTTGGGATTGAACCTGCTCAGCTTGGTCTAAAATGCCTGCCTGCAGAACCAGAGCTATAGCTGATAGTGGAGAGAAAGTGTGAGATCAAGATTTTCATCTCATAAAATATCATTCAAAGATTCGTGGTATTAGTTTGAGTCGAGAAAAAAAATACAGTTAAGGACGCTGTATATTGTAATTTCTGCATACTCTTAGGGAAAACAAAAAAAGGAAATAATTTTCCTGAAATAGTGTTTTCAGAACTGCAAAATTCAAAAGATCCTGACAGAGCGTTAACAGTCTCAAAATCATATAGTTGCTATGATGCACTTTGCTCATTATTGTACTCTGACATCAATTACTAAACATCTATGTGAGGAGGTACGGAAGAAACAGTCAGAAAAAAATAAGCTGGTGAAGATAAATAGAGGTATCCTAGAAAAAAATGAGTAAAATAATACTCTAGTAAATCAAGAACTTGCATGCAAGAGATGCTCTAAGGGCATTACGTAGGGCGATCGATACAATCGGAAATCCCTGTAATTTCTTAGCATTGGTGAATCTGCTGTCGAATTACGACAATAAGCGGGTAATTCATGTTGGAAATGTCAACGTGAAAAGCGAAAGGCGAAGAAGAAGAATGAAATGTCCAATTCGAAAAGTGCAAGAAGAAATATGATAACTTGTCTCAGTGTCGATTCGCTAAAATGACATACGTAACCATATCACTGTCTAGTTGAGAATCATCATTCTAGAAGATCTGAAGGATATTGGAATTTAAAGCATGTCAATGTACTATACGACAGAAGTTTCTAATTTTGATCAGCTTTCTGTAGTTATTGAGTATGTCAGGGCAGATGTTGATATCAAAGAGCATTTGCTACGTATGGATTTAATGGAAAATTGTTAATCTGCATATCATTTTGGAATCGCAATCAATAAGCCTGAAAGATGATGACGGGCAAGCATATGACGAAGCATCTGCTCAAGCTCAAGTATATAATGCTTCTGTATTTGGACTTTTGATCACGTCTTTAGCCTTGCTATTATGGACGCCTGATCATCATTGCCGACAAAAACATCTTTAATTAATGTACTTAAGAAAGTGTAATTTTTTTCTCTCGTATTTAAGAAAAAACAAGTGATATTTTGCTTCACAAATAGGAAGACCGTAAAATTAAACAGTCACAAGCCGCAACGAATATCTAAGACGCGATTATGGAAACATCAAAAAGCAATGAATGCTGTGTTTTTCACTGAGTCTGAGGAGCTGGAGTTGCTAGAATGTTTTATGATTTTAAAACCTGCCAATTAGCTGACCACTCGGCGTAAACTTAAACTGTTTGTGAAGCAAAAGTATTGTTGAAAAGTATCACTTCATACGAAACTATTCTAGCGACACTGATGTTCAAAACATTGTTCTTCTTTACTGGCCCGGCATTAGCCTATTTACAATCTGAAAAAGTTTACTGACAGCGTGTTTAGTTGAAATAGCACAAGCGACCCTAAAGAAGCTTTGAGATAAATTTGATTATGTCTATATGGGGTCAAAATGTTTCACTAAGCGTCATGGCCTCGAAGAATAAAATCTACTAGATAGGCAAGTTCGAAGTCTAAAGAAATTGTCAGGTAAGAAATATTTTGAAAAAAGAATTGAAGCAAATAGTAAAGACAAGTGACAAGTATTGTCAAAAATCGTTTTTTAAAGCTGACATGGAAGTGACATCAGTTGAAACTCTATTCACTTTGTACAGGAACACACTGTCGGATTTCTCACTGATAAATCCTGAGCGCTTCCCATCTGTGACTTTTAATGGTGCATAGCCAGAAAATGCTTTCGAAAAATGGCTGAGAGTTATCACCTTGATTCTCAATGTCTGGAAGTGGAATATTCATTATTTGTAGGAGCTTAGTTTATACTTGTTGTATTAGCTATCTTCAGAAATAAACTTTGATGTCGTACTGTATCTTGCGGTAACCTATATGGTGATATTGATACCATCTCGGAGTATGACTTTATAAAGGTTTTAAGTTGAACTTTTGATAGATAGTTAGACCTTACGTCCGTTGAATTACCGTATCCTGTATTCAGATGGTTATCTATTTTGGATAATGTACAGTTAGAGTTTTCTAAATTGATAAATTCATTTCGAATTCCGGGGCCGGCTGTTATGATAAATAATTGAGATTTCTGGCCCATATAATCATATATTAGGTCGTCAAGAAATTAATGTCGCGTTTTAGATCACTTTCATTAACCACCCGCCAAAACACGTACATCACGTATAATAGTTAAACGAACCGCCTAAA